>NC_137011.1:4895535-4903035 GCF_032717465.1 Coenobita brevimanus | reverse complement strand
ATTCACGTCTTTTTTTTTTAACTTGGCCTAAATTTTCGTCCTCTTTCACGTCGCTCAGAGGCAGAAATAGTGCTACGGCTCTACATCCTGTCCATGGCACTTCTTCGTGACTAGCATCCTATTCTAGCGTTACTCTACTGCTTTACCTCGGCATTCAAGACGGAGAGATGGTAATTTTAGGCCAAGTTAGAGTATGATCTCTCTCTCTCTCTCTCTCTCTCTCTCTCTAAATCAACACCAGAATAATCAAATGCCTGGATCATTGACATCAAAGGCAATTCTCTCTCTCTCTGTCTCTTTCTCTCTCTCTCTGTCTCTTTCTCTCTCTCTCTCTCTCTTTCTAACAGCCTAATCACCCACAACCTCCTCTAATTGTCCTCAACAGATCATAACAATCCACTTAATTACTTCACAACTGGAGAGAGAGAGAGAGAGAGAGAGAGAGAGAGAGAGAGAGAGAGAGAGAGAGAGAGAGAGAGAGAGAGAGAGAGAGAGAGAGAGAGAGAGTCGTGTATAGCGGATTATCACCCTTCCTCCTCCTCCTCCTCCCGTGACGTCACTTCCGCTCCCTCCCTCCCTCTGCCCGCCCACTAGCCATTCATTCGGTCATCTTTAATTATTTATTGATTTTCACTTTTTTTTTTAGATTCATTAGCTACTTTCACCCCCTCATTATCATTATTATTATTATTATTATTATTACGACTACTATTACTACTACTACTACTTCTACTACTACCACCACCACTACTATCATTATTACTATTATTATCATTATCACTACGACTTATAAGAGATAATTATAATTCTCACCCGTTCCGCCAGGCATAGTTAAATAAACACACACACACACACACACACACACACACACACACACACACACACACACACACACACACACACACACACACACACACACACAGCAATTACCTGTTAGCCTGTTCCATCCAATCCAACCAAAACGCCAAAAATTAAAACCCTTTAACTCTTACATAAATAAATAAATAAAATAAATAAATAAAAAGGATCATTAATCACACCTGAATTTTTGTCTCTTATCTTTTGCTCAGTGGTAGGTGGTGACTGGCGACCATCATCCACTCACTTGATGTAGTGCTGCCTACTTCTTCCTCAGCCTTTATCATTCTTTTTCTGTGCCTGCCCTCCTCTCTTCCTGTTTCTCCCATCTTTCCTGTCACTTCTTATTGCTTTTCTTTCCTTTACAGGTGGCTTTACATTGAGTGACAAGCCAAATGGTTTACTGTAAGCCAAGAAACCATTTACAACGCTGGGTGGTAACCATATAACCAAACAATTACGTGCTCCCTACGTGTCATCAAGTGGGTTGGTGGAGGGTTAGTGCCCCTTCCTGTAAAACAAATAACTCAGAGTCAAATGGCCACCCCTAACGGGATTATGGCATCAGGCAATAGATAGATAGATAGATCTTTTGCTTACTCTTAGAGGGAACAGTTTTGCGGTGTTCTGGCCTTGGGTTCTTCCTTTCATAAAAAAACAACAAACCCCACAAGCCTTCATTAACAGACCCCCTCCCCCTCCACCTGGCAGCTGATAAGACCTTGGCCTCCTTATCAGCATCGGCAATACAGATGATAACGCTTACCTCTCGTACTTCAAAAGGATTCCACACAGATTAACACCTCCCACTCCACTCTTATCATCTCACAAATTCCACTCTCATCTCGAAAAATTCCCATACATTGCGATATTCAATTCATTCTCTATTTCAAGACGCCGCAATCCCGTAAGGGGTGACCACAAACAAATCGCTTCCATGTCGCTCTGTCCCCCCGCCATTTCACTGCCTTCCCCCCAGCTCACACCCCGCTCTTTCATTCTCGTCAATAAAATTTTCGTGGTGTGTATGTGGATGTGTATGAAGGCATGTGGAGAGGGACCCTGAGCTGGTTTGGCCATGAGGAGAGGATGGAGATTGAGACTGACTAGAAGTGAAGTGGAGGGAGGAAGGAGGAGGGGGAGATCGACGATGAGATGAAGGAATGGGGTGGAAAGATGCAGGAGAGGGTAGCATGTGGAGAGGTACCTTGTGTTGGTTTGGCCATGTGGAGAGGATGGAGAAAGAGACTGACTAGGAGTGAGTGTGTGTGTGTGTGTGTGTGTGTGTGTGTGTGTGTGTGTGTGTGTGTGTGTGTGTGTGTGTGTGTGTGTGTGAGGTGGAGGGTGGAAGAGGGAGGGGGAGATAGAGGATGAGATGGAGCGATGGGGTAGAGAGGTGTAGAAGACGGTAGCATGTGGAGATGTGCCCTGAGCTGGTTTGGTTATGTGGAGAGGATGGAGAATGAGACTAACTAGGAGAGTGTGTGTGAGGTGGAGGGTGGAAAGGGGAGGGGAAGACCAAGGACGAGATCGAGGTATGGGGTGAGAGGTGTAGGAGAGAGGGATATGAACTGGGGAAAGGGCAACTTGATGGCGGAGGACAGGGTGACATGGAGGCAATTAATCTGCGGCTACCCCTTGGCTTATGGGATCAAGGAGCCAAGTTATCGATAAACAGACAGACAGGCAAAATGACAAATACGTACATATACAGATAGATAGGTAGATAGACAGATAGGTATAGACAGATGAAAGACAAGGTACCAGGGAGCCTCCTACGACCATGAGAATACGCCCTTATCTTCTTCCATAATGATAACACAAATCTAATCCCCACCCACTCCTTCTCGCAAAATTACTGTACACTGAGATTTGGTCCACTCATCTGTTAATATCTTTATCTCTCATCCTTCAGTGGTATTATCGTTATCTCTCGCTCTTCAGAGGAATGCCACTCCCCTAGATTATCAGGGTATTCACTGTCTCTCATACTTGTCTCTCCATTCACTTATCTCTCCATTCGCTTCTCTCTCTCTCTCTCCATTCGCTAATCCCTCTACCTCACCATTCATTCATCTCCATTCTCTCTCCATTCTCTCTCTCGGAATCCCTTAAATTATCTTCATTCATTGGTACTGAGGCATTTTTTTCAAAACAATGCCATCATCTATAGAGTACCTTTTTCTTTTTTTTCTTTTTTTTTTGCTTGCCATGTTCTCAGAAATGTTAATTTTTTCCATAATCTTTTCTCTTTCTTTTTCTCTTTTGCTCCGTATTTTTTTTTTTTCTCACTCTCATCTTAAATGTCAGGACCAACTGCCTAGCTTCTACGCTCCTCATGGGGCAACGTAGGATTGGATGATGGATGGATGGATTCTCTTTTTCCATAATCTGTTCTCTTCCCTTTTCTCTTTTTGTCCACTATCTTTTCTGTTTCCTTTTCTGTTTTTCTATTATTTTTTTCCCCTTTCCTTTTCTCTTTCCTCTACATTATTTTTTCTTTCCTTTTTCCCTTTTTTCCATAATGCTTTTCCTGTTCTCTCTTTCTTTCTCCTACAAGACGATTTTTAGTTATATATTGCAAGTGGACCACTCCAAAAATTACACACACCTGTCACCACTACTACTATAAGCTTATTCGAAGTACCATTCTCTTAAGTTACTACCATTTCAATATTCTTTTGATCAATACACAACCACTACAGTCGCTGTCCACAACCACCACTACACACACACACACACACACACACACACACACACGAATGCCTGCATGTGCACTACCACATCCACACTCTCCAAAACCATCACTACAACCACAAACTCCAAACCACCACCACCACCACAACCTCAAAAACCACCACCACCACCACAACCTCAAAAACCACTACCACCTCAACCACAATCCTCAAAACCACCACCACCACAACCAGAATCTCCAGCACCATTACCACCACAACCACTATCCAAATCACAACCACAACCTTGAAAATCACTACCACCACCACAACAACAACTACCACAACCACCACCACACAAAAATGCCATTACCACAGGCAGCCACAACAAGGCAGCATTTGGCACTCGCTATGAAAACAACACTTATATAACACTTGGCACTTAACATTACTACCACCACTACAACTACTACCACCACCACCACCACCGCTACTACTACTACTACTGCCTAGACAGTAATAGATTCATGGACTTCCTATCAGTATCATCACTTGCTACACTTGGCCCTTCTCCGTCACTTGAAGATTGGTGACACTTCCCATCTCTCTCTCTCTCTCTCTCTCTCTCTCTCTCTCCACTTGACACTTTTTACGACTACACTTGACACCAGCTTGACACTTATCAATGACATTTTATATTTATATCTTCATCTGACACTTTCACTCACTCCTTCTGGCACTTTTTCATCATCTGACACTTCCACTACGTACTTCCATCTCGTTTGACACTTCCCATCACTTTCTTCTACAGTCACTTGGCACTTTTTTTTTTTTTTTTTTTTTTTTTTATGTGCTCGACTCTGGGCATAGGCTTCTCAGCCTGCTCCCAAGGCCCAGTAGTCCTCCTACATATCGTACACCTCTACATGTCACCACTTCGGCGCTAACACCCACCGTCCATATTGAATACATGCTAGGGCTGTCTCATACAGGACTGGTGTATTGGTATTAGCGGGGGTATTTTTACGACATGTCGGCGGGTCTTCTGGTAGATCGGTAAACTCTGCCGTAATGAAATTCAAATCCTTAAACTGTTCCCTGCACCAGCGGGGATTTGAACCTGGGTCCGGTAGGACCGCAAGCCACCTCTCTACCGATTGAGCCACCGCCTCCCCCTGACACCAGCTTGACACTTTCCAATCCCTCCTCCTGACACTTTCCATCAAACACTTATATATCCGCTTGACACTTACTATCCCTGACACCAACCTGACACTTTCCATCCCCTTACTGACACTTCCCATCACTTTTTCAGACCCTCATCGACTAATATTATCCTTTTCATCCACTTGACACTTTCCAATCACTCCCTCTGACACTTTCCATCACTTTTTCTCTCACTTGACACACTATAAGGCTATTTACTTATTTTTACTATTTATTTATTTATATTCTCATCCTTGACGCCCACTACACACTTTCCGATCACTCCCCCTGACACTTCCCATCACTTTTCTACTTATTTGACACTTTATCCCTGACACCCACCTGACTCTCTCTCTCTCTCTCTCTGACACTTCCATCTCCTTCTGACACTTTCCATTACTTCCATTGACACTTCCTATATCGCTTTTGGCACATAATTGGCACTTTCCATCTCCCTCAATACCCTAACCCCCCCTGTGTGTGTGTGTGTGTGTGTGTGTGTGTGTGTGTGTGTGTGTGTGTGTGTGTGTGTGTGTGAGAGAGAGAGAGAGAGAGAGAGAGAGAGAGAGAGAGAGAGAGAGAGAGAGAGAGAGAGAATGACAAACAGCCCCATCACTCTCCCGACACCCGATATTGCAAAGTCAACCCTCTGCAACATGAGCCTAATATTACCCATGTTGCTCGTAAAATCTTCTAGTACTCCTGCAATTGCAAAGGTCAATTTTACAAGCTGCAGAAGGCGATCATTTAACGCTTTGACTTCATTAATCTCTTTTATACGATAACAACTCTGATTTATGTATGCTCGCTGGCTTCACACAAACACACACACACACACACACACACACACACACACACACACACACACACACACACACACACAAGACGCTGGTAAAATTAATTCCTCTTTTTACCCTTCATAACTTCATCATCTTGCAGTATCTTGAATATTTAACTTTTCATTACCTTCAAAAATAAAGTATGTTATTCTCTGCGATAGACACACACACACACACACACACACACACACACACACACACACACACACACACACACACACACACAACCATATATCCGTTCTAGAAATAAATAAACTAAAAAACAAAAATCATTTCAGTTTGTCATGTCATTTTCTTGGCATTTCAATTTTTCCATGTCATTCAAACTTCCTTCACCATCGTATGTTATAAAAAAAAAAAATAATTGACTCTTTGGGATATATAAAAAGAACACAGTCATGTATCAGTTCAAGAATAACAAAAATAAATAAATAAATAAATAAATAAATCCACCTGAGAATGGCCATGCAGGTGTTCCAAAAAGACATTCATGTGTGCAAGTACGTGAAAACATGATCATGCAACCTCAACACATCCATTCATCCCTCCAGTGACTTCAATTTCCTCTCTCTCTCTCTCTCTCTCAGCTGTACTATGATTTTTTGTCCTTATTCTACGACTGGGCGAAGTTTCAATATTAAAGTAGGAAAATCTGTGTGGTTTGTCTCTCTCTCTCTCTCTCTCTCTCTTAGCTGTACTATCTTTTTTTTTCCTAACTCTGTGACCAAGTAAAAGATTTTGCATTAAGGCCGGATCTCCTCGAAAGTACTGGAAGGTCCGTGTCGTCTGTGTATCTATGTAACTCACTCTCTCTCTCTCTCTCTCTCTCTCTCTGCCGTGCCTTCACCCCACCACTATTCACACCTCACTGGCAAACACGCACTTTTATCAACACTCCCTGTATAAGTGTCTTTACCCATTCCTTGCGCTCATTCATCGTGCCAAAACATGCTTCCTATTAATCTCATTTTGATGGCTTAATTCATACACTTATTACATTACAGTACCGCAACCTGCAGTAAAATTCAGGCTAATACTACTACTACTACCACTAATAATAATAATAATAATAATAATTTCTCAGTCCAGTGGCACTACATGGAGGTTTGGCAGAGGGTGAAATTGTGGGTGAAAAAGTGGCAACTGCGCATCCCCTTCAAGTTTGTTTACATCCAGCCTTCCCCCTGACAACACCGCACCCTCCCCCATCATCATCATCATCCTCTCTCTCTCTCACTCTCCCTATTCTAATTTTCATTCTTTCCCTTCTCCTCCTCCTATTTCTCTCTATTCTCACATCGTTTTGTCCCTTTCTTACCCCTCCCCATTTCCATTCACCGTCTTTCTTATCTTTCTTCCTCTTTTCCATTAGTTCTCTTGCTATTTCTCTGATCAATCTCATCGTACTTTCAGGCCCCCTCTCTCTCTCCCTCCCTCCGTTTCTTCTAACTTCTCATCTCCATTCTCCATCACCTCCTCCCCCCCCTTTCCTTACCCTGCCTTACTAGTTCTTCATTCTTATTTTTCACTCTTATTCTTCACTTCTTTTACTCTGCCTTTTTCACCACCATTATTCATTATTCTCCCTCAGTCATCCTCAGCCTCCATTTTCTTGCTTTACTTTCTTAAATTTCGTAATAATTTCCAAATCTCCTTTTTTTTTTCACTTTTCCCTTTAGTCTGTCTTATCTAGATTCCCCAAGATTACACCGCATTTCATAAAAAGCCAATCCACATTAAAAAATATAAGGCGGCGGACATTCGGTCGTCACTGATCAAATCCTCACAAGAAGTAATAGGCTTCTGCACATTCACATAGCCTCTATTTCTTGAAAGTTTGGGGAAAATTCGTCTACAACTTTTCGAGATATTTTGGTAACAGATACATACACATCCAAACACACACACACACACACTGACAA
>NC_137011.1:4868035-4893035 GCF_032717465.1 Coenobita brevimanus | reverse complement strand
GGAGGAGGAGGAGGAGAAGGAGGAGGAGGAGGAGGAGGAGGAAGAGGAGGAGAAAGAAAAAAAATTGTGAAAATCTGGAAAAAAGAAAAAAGCAGGAAAACACGACAACCGAGAGAGAGAGAGAGAGAGAGAGAGAGAGAGAGAGAGAGAGAATCCGTGACTCATCAACCCCCCCACTATGACTCACCCTAGCTACCCACGTGTTTGACTCACGTTGCAAAGGAAGGGAGTAAGCGGAGGGAGGGAGGCGGAGAAGGGGAGGGGGAGGGGAAGGGAGGAAGGCAAGAAGGAGTAGGCTGGGGAAGGGAGGAAGGGGAGAAGGGACAGGAGGTGAGGAGGGAGAGGAGGTGAGGAGGGAGAGAAGGAAAGGGGGACGAGGAAGGGAGAAAGGGAATAGGGAGGGGAAAGGGAGAAAGGGAATAGTGAGGGGAAAGGGAGAAAGGGAATAGGGAGGGGAAAGGGAGAAAGGTGGAAATGCGAGAAGACGGAAGAAGGGGGAGAAGGGAGAGGAAAGAAAGGGGAATGGGGGGAGAGAGAAGGTAGAACTGGGGAGATAAGAATAAGGAAGGTGGAGAAAGAGGGAAGAAGGAAGAAAGAGAGGTATACGTATGGGAGAAAAGATTGGGAAGACGGGGAGAAGGAGTGTGTGGAAGGGGAGGAAAAGAAGGCAAAGGGGAGGAGAGATGGTAGAGGAAATACCGAGAAAGAGAGAGAATGATGGAAGGGGGGGAAGAGGAAGAGAGGGGAGGGATGGGAGAGCAGGAGAAGGGAGAGGGGGGGGGGGAAGAGGAGGCTAGACCAGGAAAGAGAAATATAAAGGAAAAATAAACACTAAGAAAGCTAGTGGCACTTTTGAAGGCTTTGTTATAGTGCTGGGAATGACCTGTGAATCATAAGACAAGGATAGTAACACACACACACACACACACACACACACACACACACACACACACGGAATCATGTCCGTTTAAGATACCGTACCGCACATAACCACACACACACACACACACACACACACACACACACAGAATCATGTCCGTTTAAGTTATCGGCACCGCACATAACGATACACACACACACACGGGTATCGATTCCAATAGTCTCATTAACCACCCTTAGGTAATAAAGGTAAACAAACAAACAAACAAACAAACATGGCGGGTGTATGGCTGGCGGCGAGGTTGGGAGTTAAAACACCTGAGAGAGAGAGAGAGAGAGAGAGAGAGAGAGTGTGTGTGTGTGTGTGTGTGTGTGTGTGTGTGTAAGAACGAATGAATGAATAGGAATGAATAAATTAATGACTCTGCCTAAGAAAATGAATGAATGAAAGGATGAAAGGATGAATGAGTGAATATTAGTAAGTCTGATTAGGGATGAAAATGAATGAATGAATGAAAGAATGAATGAATGAATGAATGAGTGAATGAATGAATGAGAGTGAATGAATAAGTGAGTGTATGAATGAATGAATGAGTAAATGAATGAATGAATGAGTGAATGAATAAGTGAGTGTATGAATGAATGAATAAGTGAGTGTATGAATGAATGAATGAGTGAAAATAAAGAAAATGAATATCTGAATGAATGAGTGAATAAAGGTGAGTGAGGCTGAAAATGCTCGTGAGAAAGGATGAATAAATGCGTGTGCGTGCGTGAATTAGGACGTGTGTGCATATATGTGCGTGTGCGTGGCTGTGAAACATGGACAGGAATTTCCGTATATTTCGGTGTGTGTGTGTGTGTGTGTGTGTGTGTGTTTCCTGTGTACGTTGCTTGGATACCCAGGTGTGTCTGAAGGTAAGAGTGACAAATATTAAAACAAACTGGTATTCTTAAATGTAAACCTGCTTACACACACACACACACACATTCTCTTCTCTCTCTAACTACTTCTTTCTACGTATCATCCTTTCTCATACATACATTCATTCTCTCTCTCTTTCTCTCTCTCTCTCTCTCTCACACACACACACACACACACACACACACACACACACACACACACCTATCCCAGATCGACTCTCCCCACATCAATATTCTACCAGCGCTTCCCTTCCAGAGTCCTAGGGAATGCTGACTATCCTTCCCCACTCCTACCACATCCTACATCCTAACTTCACCACACCCTACATCCTCACTTCACCACATCCCGCATCCTCACTTCACCACATCCTACATCCTCACTTCACCACATCCCGCATCCTCACTTCACCACATCCTACATCCTATCTTCACCACATCCTACATCCTAACTTCACCACATCCTGCATCCTCACTTCACCACACCTTGCATCCTCACTTCACCACATTCTGCATCCTAACTTCACCACACCCTGCATCTTAACTTCACCACATCCTGCATCCTAACTTCACCACATCCTGCATCCTAACTTCACCACATTCTGCATCCTCACTTCACCACATCCTGCATCCTAACTTCACTTTCTACGTCCTAACTTCACCACATCCCATATCCTCTCTTTACCTTACCTCATCCTGCCTGTTCATCACAACGCCTCTCATCCTGCCTCATCGAAATTTCTCATCCTATCATCACAACTCATCACACTACTTTTCATTCTTCATCTCACCACATGCTTCATCACATCACCACAACGCTAACTCCACCTAAATACTGATGTCTTTCTTCGTCATCACAAGGCTTTATTCATCACATCACGTCACCACAACCTCATCACCTCAACCTTCCACACCATCTCAGTGCACATCCTTCATTATCGCAATTCATCACTCATCATCACCTTTACCTCCCACATCATCACAAAGCATCTCATTCTACTCATCATCACAACTATCGTCATCTTTCTCACCATCAAAACTGCTTGTCATTTCACCACTCCCTCTTCCTCCTCTATCATCACTAATGCCATCACTATCATCATCATCATCATCATCATCCTCTCTCCAGCGCTCTTCTTGACTACTGTACCCTACACTACAGTTTCAAACACCATACCACCACACCCTAACGCACACCACACTCCACGCCACCACTACCACTCTCCATCACACTCCTCACCACCACACCCCTAACCAACCTACCACACCCTCCGGCACTGCCTTCCACCACCCAACACTACACCTTTACCCCTCACCTCACACACTCACCACCCATCATACCACCCTTCACCACACACACACACACACACACACACACACACACAACCATATATTAAAAACCATACGTCACCTGCTATGTACAAGTTATATCATCGCCATCAAAAAATGTGCTCAACTGTCAAGGGGGAGAGGAAAGGAGGAGAATGAGGGAGGGAAGAGAGAGGAGGGGGAAATAGGGAGGGAAGAGGGAGGGGAAAACAGGAAGAGGGGAGGGAGGGCGAGGAAACAGAGAGGGAGAGGGGAAATAGGAAGCTGGATATAGGCAAACAAGGAAACGGGGAAGACAACTGGGTACGAGGAATAATAAAAAAATGTTAAAAAGGAAGAAAAATGATAAAGAAGCAGAAGAGAGGTGGGAAAGGAAAAGGAAGAAAAAGTAGGGTGACAGAGAAGAATGTTGGAGGGAAGGGCGAAGAAAAGGAAGAGAGGAATGGGGTGTGAGGGAAGAATGTTGGAGGGAAGGGAGAAGAAAAGCAAGAGAGGAATAGAAGACAGAGGGAGGAAGTGGAGAAAGGATGGAGAAGGAGGCAAGACACACTAAATGGATAGGATAATAGGAAAGGAGGAAGAAAGGAGGGAAAGAGGAAGAGAGCAGGAAGGGAGGGAGGGAGAGAGGGAGGAAGGGCACACCAAACGGAAGGGATGGTTATTGGAGGGAGGGAGGGTGGGAGGAGGAGGTTTGAAGGAGGTACGGAAGGCTTTGAGTGGTAATGAAATGAGGGGTTGTGTGGAGGGTGAAAGGAGAGATGAGGAGAGGGGAGTGAGTGCGTGAATCTGTGAAGGAAGGGGAGGAGTGGGGAGGGAGGGAGGGTGGCGAAAGAGAAAGGAAGAAGTGAACGGAAGGTACACTACAAAGATAGCTATTTATTATCTATCTATCTGTCTGTCTATCTATCTATTCATCTGTAACTAAGTGAACAGAGAGAGAGAGAGAGAGAGAGAGAGAGAGAGAGAGAGAGAGAAAACGAAGAAAAAAACAAGGAAAAAACACGAGGGAATTAATCACAAGAAAAATATCAATAGCTCAGTAACTATAAAAGGATCTGAATTCTGTTTTATGAGCAGATAAACACAAAAATAAAGACGTTTAAAATTAGGTAGTCGTCTGAGGGAGAGAAAAAAGCAAATACTTAAATATAATGTAGCTCACACACACACACACACACACACACACACACACACACACACACACACACACACACACACAATTTTTTTTTTTTTGGTCTAAAGGTGAAAGAAAAAAATGCCTATAGTTCTTTCCCCTAAACCTGGCCCGGATTTTCGTCCTTCAGCAGCTTATTTTTTGACGCTGTGAAAAAAAAAAAAAAAACAATCTATACATCCCTTCCATAGCACACATTTCATGACTATAACTTTTATTTATTTATTTATTTATTTTTATTGTCTGGTGGAACTTGGCCACTCCCAGAAAGTGAAACATTTAAGTCATGGGAGTCTCCTTGGTTACTAGTCAAATTTACCCTCTAATCTGACTACACCTGGTCGTCAAAGGAACACAAAAGGAAACATACTGCATTATTAATCTATTTTCACAATTTAGTATTCATGATAAAGAGGATGGCAATTTTAGATCAAGTTAGAGAGATGGCACTTTTAGACCAAGTTAGATTTTAAGATGGCAATTTTAGACCAAGTTAGATTTTAAGATGGCAATTTTAGACCAAGTTAGACTTTAAGATGGCACTTTTAGACCAAGTTAGATTTTAAGATGGCACTTTTAGACCAAGTTAGAGAGATGGCAATTTTAGACCAAGTTAGAGTATTAAATGGCAATTTTAAACAAAGTTAGAGAGATGGCAATTTCAAACTAAGTTAGAGTATTAGGAGATGGCAATTTTAGACCAAGTTGGAGAGATGGCAATTTTAGACCAAGTCAGATTTTAAGATGGCAATTTTAGACCAAGTTAGAGTATAAGGGGATGGCACTTTTAGACCAAGTTAGATTTTAAGATGACAATTTTAGACTAAGTTAGATTTTAAGATAGTAATTTTAGACCAAGTTAGAGTATTAGATGGCAATTTTAGACCAAGATAGAGGGGAAAAAAAAAAAGCTAAACTACAGCCACAAAAACACAAAGGGTCTGACTGACACAACAAAATGGGTCAAAAAATGGTGATATATAAACATTGCAGAGAAGATATAAACACTGCAGAGAAGATCTAAACACTGGAGAGAAGATATGAACACTGGAGAGAAGATACAAACACTGGAGAGAAGATATAAACATTGCAGAGAAGATATAAACATTGCAGAGAAGATATAAACATTGTAGAGAAGATATAAACATTGCAGAGAAGATATAAACATTGCAGAAAAGATATAAACATTGCAGAGAAGATATAAACATTGCAGAGAAGATATAAACATTGCAGAGAAGATATAAACATTGCAGAGAAGATATAAACATTGCAGAAAAGATATAAACAGCAAAGATATAAACATTGCAGAGATAAGAAAAAAAAACAGAGATAAAATATAAACATTACGCTATCGTATATAAACATTACCTTGTATGAGGACGAGGGGGGGGGTATGGCCGGGGGCTACGAAGAGGGGGACGGTAATGGAGTGGAGATAAAGAGAGGGGAAGGGTGTTGTTATGAAGATACGCTTATGTGTGTGGGGGGGAGAGAGGGGGGCAAGGCAATGAACCCCAAAATCCTTGCTGGGGGGTAGGGGGGGCACTCACTATCTCACTCGCTCACTTTCTTACTCGCTCACTTTCTCTAAACCCCGCCAGTATTTTCCAAGACACTAGATCTAAGAGGCAAGGGAAGCGACTCAGCACAGGTCTTGAGACACACTGACACTCCCTCTACAGACTGCCAAGAAGGAGGGGGAGGGGGGAGGAGGGAGAGAGAGCTGGTTGTGCTGGGAGGGATGGAGGGGGGGATGGGGTGGGGGAAACTGAGAAAGGGAGACGAGGGAGGGAGATGGGAGGGGGCGAAAGGAAAGAGAGAGAGGAAGAGATAGAGAGCTGGTTGTGATGAGTGGGATTGAGAGTATGGGGTGAGAGAAACAATGACTTGGTTATGAAGAAGAATGAGAGAGAGAGAGAGAGAGAGAGAGAGAGAGAGAGAGAGAGAGAGAGGAGGGAGAATGGGCTTGTTGTAGAGGAAGGGAGGGTGGGGGAGGCGAACTAAGAAGGAAAATTCTGATGGAGATTTAGTTACGAGGAAAAAGGGAGGGAGAGGGAGGGAGTGGATGGAGGAGGGAGGGAGAGGAGGGAGGAGGAAAGCAGGGAGGAGCAGGGAGTGTGACAGATGGCCGAGGCTTAAAGGAATGAAGGATGAGAAGGGAGAGAGACGAAACTGATTTGGGAATTATTTGTGAGGGGAAAGGGAAAGATAAGGTGGTAGAAGGGAGAGATGAGGGAAAAAGGGTGGACAGGAGACATGGGGAAGGGAGAGCCAGCTGTGGGGAGACATGGGGAAGGGAGAGACAGCTGTGGTTGAGGGGAGGGAGGAGAAAGAGGGGAGGAAAGGGGAGACATAAGAAAAGGCGAAAGTAGTGGGGAGAAGGGGGAAAGGGAGTGAGGGAGGGGGAGAGGGACGGAGAAAGGGAAGGAGGGGGAGAGGGACGGAGAAAGGGAAGGAGGGGGAGAGGGACGGAGAAAGGGAAGGAGGGGGAGAGGGAGGGAAGGAGGGTTAGAGGGAGGGAAGGAGGGAAAGAGGGAGAGGGAGAGGTGGAGGGAGAAGGAAAGGGGTGTTGGGAGGATGAGAAAGGGAAAGATCAGAAGACACAGTGATGAAAACTAAAAAGAGTGAGTAGACTAGGAGGAGAGGAGAGGAGAGAGGAAGAGAAGATAGAAGTGGAGAGGAGAGGAAAGGAGAGGAGAGGAGAGGAGCGAGGGAGGAGAGAGAAGAGAAGGGAGGATGTCCAAGGGAGGGGGGGGGTGCGACAGACAGGAATATGAGAGGCAGCTGGTGACTTGGTGGGTGGGTGGGTGGGTGAAGGATGAAAGACGCAGGTGGATGTGTGTGTGTGTGTGTGTGTGTGTGTGTGTGTGTGTGTGTGTGTAAACGGTCCACAGCATCATTACTTCTCCATTTTTATCTTCCTACCTCAGACGATTTTATGAGAGAGAGAGAGAGTAAACCATTCCACCACAACAGGTTTTGGAGCTACTGTATAAAGTAGGGAACTACCACCACCACTACTACCACCACTACCACTACACTCAACTCACTCCACCTACTCCCTTACTATTCACCCAACTACAAACCATCCTAATGCCTCTCTCTCTCTCTCTCTCTCTCTCTCTCTCTCTCTCTCTCTCTCTCTCTACTTGTCCTTCACACTCCCTCCTATCTACCAACACCTTAGCTATCTATCATCCTATCGACTCATCTCCTCTCCCCCTCCCTACCTATCCACATGTCCTTCCACTCCCAAACCTAACCAACATCCCATCCACCCATCTATCTAATCATCAATCTACCTATCCACTCAACCACCTACCCTCTCCTCAATCTGCCCTTCCTCCCTCCCTCCCCAATCTGTACCCATCAATAAATCAACTATAGTACGTTTACTTCAACCTGACAACGATCCCCAACCCCCCTTCAGCTCGTTTGATGGCCAAGTGTAGTCAGACTGAAGGGTCGAATTAACTCGTAACTAAAAGATTCATGACTCTAACGAGTCTCAGGTAACGAGGACGCATTATGTAAGTTCTGGGAGTGACCTGGTTGTTGAGTAAAATAAAAACAAAGTTCATCCTCTCTCTCTCTCTCTCTCTCTCTCTCCGCCGCACTGTTGCATCACTCTATTTACTATCGATATTTCAAAGGTCACTGCTCTTCTGACCTATCTGCCTGCATCCTTTCTCCATACAGTGGCAGCTTAGCATCCGTCTGGCAACACTCTCTCGTCCCCTCTCTATCCCACTCTCTAATGTTAACGGATGTATCTTTAGCTTTGGCTGATTAATTTAGTTTTGCGCGTTATATATGCAGAGTGTGGCGATATTACAATGATTTATATAACACAGATGAGGGGAGCAAGGTGTATTAAGAAAAATAAATCGATTACGAGGAGGTGTTATGGAGCTTCCTTCACGGACTTCGTGTATGCAGCAGGTTAACTCAGTCTTCCTCAGTCTGTATTTCCGTCTGTCTATGGCTCCCCTAATCTCTTCAAAGTAATGTGTCCAGGCATCTTGAAATAAAAGAATGTTGAATTTGGATTTCTCGTTCATTTTTCCAGTATAGATCAACGTTTTTCGATTTTTCTCTTCTTTTCTTTCCATTTTTCAGACTTCCAACCTTCACTTCTATGCATAAAACTTGTCTACCCTCAAAATTTCCAGTCTTTTGGTTCTTTCATCAGCAGAAAAAAACAAATATACCTTTCCAGTCTCTCGGTTCCTTCTACAGCATTAAAAAAGAAACTACCCATATACTTTTCCAGTCCTTCACTTCCTCCTTCTTAAAAAACAAAACAAAACAAAAAAATAACTACCAAACCATCTACCTTCCCTCCTAGCAAGGCACTCAGCGACCTTGCACTCCCCCCCCACCCCTTCTCCCTCCACGCCACGCACCTGCTCCTCCGGCCTTGGGGTAAGCGGATTCAGCGGGCTCACGAACTCGGCAAAAATCACACACACACACACACACACACACACACACACACACACACACACACACACACACACACACACACGCTAACACACACACACACACACACACACACACACACACATAAACACACACACACATGCATTCGTACACACACACGCACACGCACACGATTCCCTTCCACAGCACGATTCACCGAACTTATCAACACACTGCATTTAAACCCCCTGTACTCCTTCTACATTAACTTGGCCTAAAATCAACAGGAGATTAACAAGGCGAATGGCAGGGATGTAGAGCCATACCATTTCTTATGGCACTCTACGTGAATTAAGCTGCAACAGGACTAAATTCTGGGCCAAGTTAATGTAAAAAACCATAGCATTACGTACCATTTATTTGTATCCATTCTTTAGCATTTCCCTGGCCGTCCACTTACCCTGCAAAATCAGTGCCACCACGTGAAGGCAGCCCTCTACAGCACCACGTCCTCGGGTTGAATGATGCATGTAAACGGAGATCCCTTTAACTCCCCCCCCCCCGCCCACCTTCCCCACCGACACTATCAATTACAGGTATGAAAAATTTCCCAACTTACTCTCCCACGCCCTCCACCTCACTCTCCCTCTCACTTTACCCCCCCCCTCCTTTCTCTCTCTCTCTCTCTCTCTCTCTCTCTCTCTCTCTCTCTCTCTCTCGAACTTTTTTTTTTTTTCAAGGTTTATTTGATCTCTCACCAGCTCACTTCCGTATCCTCCTCTCTCTCACATCGCCCTCTTCCTCCCTCACTTTCATCTCTTCCTCTCACTAACTTTAATCTACCTTTCTCACACATATTCTCAAACTCTGATCTCTCTCTCTCTCCCTCTCCTCACATCGCATATTTTTCTTCCTCTTCTTCCACCAACTTCGCCCACTCACCAAGACCCTCCTCTAATACTCTTTTCTGCTCTCATTTCCCCCCTCCCATTTCCCCCTCCTCTCACCCACCCCTCTCCCTACCCATTTCCCCCTCTCACTCACCCCTCCCCCTACCCATTTTACCTCCCTCTCTCACCCCTCTACTAAACCACTTCCCTTCCCTCATTCCCCCCTATCCATATCCCCTTCCTCTCCCTTATTCCTCTCATCCACCCCTTCCCCTACCCATTTCCCCTCCCTCCCACCCCTTCCCTACCCATTTTCCCCCCCTCTCCCCCCTCTCCCCACCTCTCTAATCACCCCGCCCTGTGTTGTGGTGGAAGGCTTGTAGAAACACACACACACTCATGTGCCTGCATCCATTAACCCCCATGTCATGCCAAGGACGGGAAGGACGCAGCCTCTCTCTCTCTCTCTCTCTCTCTCTCTCTCTCCATTCTCTCCCCGTTCGTTTTTAAAAACTTCCCCTCCTCTTACAGTCTCTGGAAACATCTCTTCCTTTCAGTTTTCCCTTTCCTCTCTCAAGGCTTTCCTTCCAGCTTCACTCTCTCTCTCTCTCTCTCTCTCTCTCTCACCTGTCATCCTTACCTGCGTCATTCTCTCTCACAACTTCCTTATCTCACCATTACAATGTCTTTCTCTTCTCATCCTTCATCTCTCCTCTTCCCCCTTACTTTTTTTCCCCTCTTATTTGCCCTCCCTCCCATTCCCTCTTCCTTCTGTTCTACCTCCTTCTCTCCTTCCTTCCTTCTGTTCCACATGCTTCTCATCATAATTTCTTTCTAATCCTTCCAACTTCTCATTCTTCCTCTTTCCTCCTCTTTTTTTTTTTTTTCCGAAGCGCATTTTCTTTCTTTTCTCTACTTCCCTCCCTCCCAGTTTCCTCTTCCTTTTCTCTCTTTCTTGCCTACCATACTCTTTCCATCGTCCTTTTTCGCCATTATTATCCTCCCCCCCCTCTCTCTCTTTCTTTCCAATTTTCTTTCTCCTCTTCAAATCATTTTTTTCTTATCGTACTCTTTTTAGATCATTGATGTCTCCTAGTATGAACTTGCTGTTAATGTTTTTTTTTTCCCCTTTCCCCTCTCTCTCTCTCTCTCTCTCTCTCCAACCTCTATTCCTCCAAGGTCACATTCCCTTTCCCCGTGCTCCTTCAAGCGCATCTTCATCCACCTTACTGTCACATCAGCTAACCACCCACTCATCCATCTTTGCATCCATCCATCAATTAAAATACATGTATACCCATCCATTTGACCACCCCTCCATCAACCAAATATTAAGCACGGTATCCATCTAACCAACCATCAATTCGTCTATCCATTTATCGGTTTTATTATCCATTTTAAATCATATATTCTATTTTCATCTTCACGCCGAATCCGCCAATTTTTATATAAACAAACCTCACCCCCATCCAGAGCTTAAGTCGGAACTAATAAGGATGCTGACTTCGCTATTTTCTTTTAAATATCAAAATGTTTTCCTGTTACGACTGAGGACAACGCTACTTTAATATTACTTCTCCAATTTTAAAGTTGCTGCAAAATCAGGTATCAATATTTTCACTGCAATGAGAAAAACCATGAAATGAAGGTGTGTTCCTGGGACATTTTATAAACTCCTAAGAAACAAACGCAGAAAAGTATTGTTGTTACCAAATAATAATAAACACAGGTAAAACTTTAATAACATAAATAAATAAATATATAAACAGATAAATAAAATAGGTGCCACGTGCGAATTCCCTCCTTCAAACACAGGTAATGTTATCAAGGTTTGGCTGTTAATATTTTGGGTGTCAAATACTGAGCGAGGATACAATTAGGTTTATTCAACTGCCTACTCTCTCTCTCTACGACCCACCTACACATTCCCACCTCCTACCAACACCACTGACAACACCCACACACCTATCACACACACAAACCACATTCCTACCACCCACTTATCTACCTACCTATCCACCCACACGCTCCCTCCACACACACACACACACACACACACACACACACACACACACACACACACACACACACACACACACACATCCCACTGCTTCTAACACTTACCACCCACACGTTCACTCTCTCTCTTTCCTTCTCATATGTAAATACACCCACCTTGAACTCCCACCCACCTACACACTTAACCCACTCTCCCTCTCTCTCCGCACGCGCACGCACACACACACACACACACACACACACACACACACACACACACACACACACACACACACACACACACACACACACACACACACACACCAAACGTCCATTTAGGAAACATAACCACTCACAAGCACAGTACCACACAAATTCTCTCTCTCTCTCTCTCTCTCTCTCTCTCAACAGAAACCCGAAACCAGAAGCAAGGAGAGAATGAAAGATAAGAAGCAGGCAATTGAAGATAAAGGAAAAAATAAATAAAAACAATAAATAATCCTTCTAACTTTTATGTTTTCTCGTCAGATTTTTGCTTACAAGAAAAATCAAAGAATTTTGGTAGAGAGAGAGAGAGAGAGAGAGAGAGAGAGAGAGAGAGAGAGACAGACAGACAGACAGAAAATGAAAATGAAAAATGAAACGGGGATGAAAGGAGACTAGATGAGAGGAGGGGAGAAGAGGGGAGAGAAGAGGGGAGGGGAGAGGAGAAGAGGGGAGGGGAGAGGAGAAGAGGGGAGGGGAGAGGAGAGAAGAGGGGAGAGGAGAGAAGAGGGGAGAGGAGAAGTGGGGAGGGGAGAGGAGAAGAGGAGGGGACGGAAATGGTGGGGAGAAACTGGAAGAAGAGCCACACGCCAGGAAAAAAAAAAAAAAAAAAAAAAACAGGAAACATGCCTGATAAAATAATGCTAAGCTAAGAGAAGAGACAATGGCAGAGACAAGTAGGAGGAGGAGGAGGAGGAGGAAAATGGAGGAGGAGGAGGAGGAAAATTGGAGGGGAGAGATGGAAAGCGATGAAGTCCTCACCACCTGTCTTCAGCTGGCGGTCACACACACACACAGACACACACACACACAGACACACACAGACACACACACACACACACACACACACACAATATTCATCCACAGAAAAGTTTTATTTTTCATTTCGTTTCATATTTAGCACAAGCCTACCAGGATTTCCTTACCTTGACCTCTGACCTAAAAATAAAACAAAGAAAAGAAAATGTGGACGGAAAGATAGATAGATAAATAAAGAGAGAGAGAGAGAGAGAGAGAGAGAGAGAGAGAGAGAGAGAGAGAGAGAGAATCAGATCTAATTCCTTCACTACGATTACTTACTTATTTAGGTGTTTTTTTTTCCTTAACAAAATCGCCAACAGACATAAAAAGTTTAATACAAATAATAATAATAATAATAATAATAATAATAATAATAATAATAATAACAGAACTAGTTAAAGATGGAAATTTATGTAACTCGTAAGCTAAATTAACTTATTATGAATTGGCAAAAATTAATTGAAAATCGTTGTGAAGAGGTTATGAATCTCTCTCTCTCTCTCTCTCTCTCTCTCAACCTTGAGGGTCTAAGTACATTCATCATTAACTTCACCTCCAGGCCCTTCCCAAACTGAATAAAATCTACATAATAAATAAATTAATTAATAAATAAAGTCAGTGAAGGTTTTTTTCTTGCATGCATCTTTAAGACTTTTCTCGGCTCTCATCACCCTCTTCAACGCATTCCTCAGAAGACTCACATTACAACACAAATAAAGTACGCTGGCTTTACCGTACGCCGCTCGCCTCCTTTATCCCAATTTCTTCAAGGTCGGTAAAGGAAACGTATCATGAAAGCAACTACAAGGAGGTGAAAGGCAGGGATAGTGTGCCGTAATGAAGAGACAAACGTTTCAATACAGGCAAACGTTTCGGCATATTCAAACGTTTGTGTTGCTGGTATATTCCCCTCTCTTTCATTTCTTTCATGCAAGAAAGAAGGAACCAAAGGCCAGGAGCCTGCAAACCGTTCCTTCCAAGAAAAAACAAAGACATTACAAAAGAGAACCAAATCCAAGATATTACATTTTTTTTTAACCATGGTATACTCAGCCTAACTCTACACCTGTCAACGGCTTCCTCAGCTATATATAACCGTGTGGCAATAGCAAGAATAAAATAAATAGGTCTGGACTAGTTAAAGGTTAATATGTTTTTTACCCCTTGCGGGCTTCCCTCGATTCAATAAAAACAAAAAAAGTACCGCACGGGATTAGGATTATAAACAGATTATAAACGCGAGGTGGGCCTGAAGCAGTAAGGGACGAAACACATATATACATTTAATACGTAATACACAAACACATCCATTCATACATGCAAGCGTTCATTGGTATTAGACACACACATTTATACATACATGAAAGCGCACATACGTATTATACACATCCATCCGCATACGTATTATACACGTCCATCCACACATACTGCACACACATAAGAAGCTGTGGCACTTCATGACTGTGGTGTTAGTTTCCCGCCCTTCTCCTCTTCCGTAACGCAGACCCAAGCAACTGCAAGAGGGTGCCCTACCGGATGTCAGAGGAGGGGAAGGAGGAAGGGAGGGAGGGAAAGAAGGAGGAGGGAGACAGAGAGGGAGGGAGGGAGGGAGGGGTGTGGAAGAGTGCGAAGCAGGTTATAGGAAGGAGGGAGGGAATGAGGCAGGTAAAGAGAGAAGGGAGGGAGGGAGGGAGGGAGACAGGAAGCGAATGATGCAGGCCGTGAGAGGTGAGAGGGAGGGAGGGAAGCAGGTAGAGAGATGGAGTGAGGGAGGGATGCAGGTAGAGAGAAGGATGAGGGTGGGAGGGGGGCAAGGTAAGATGGTACAGGTGGGGGCCTCACGTCATCGCGCAGTGTGTGGATTCCTGGCATGGCGGTATCAACGGTGGGCAGATTGGGTAAAAGGCTTGATGGAAACAGACCCCAGGAATATCAGCTGCTTGCGACCAGACCAGGGGTGAGGGGTGGGGGAGGACAGACTTCATGATGGGGAGAGGTAAGAGTGTGGGGAGAGGTAAGAGTGTGGGTGTAATGGGGATGGAGTGAGGGTGGGTGGAACTGAGGAGAGATGAGGTAGGCGCGGTTGGAGGGGGTAGGAGTGTGGGTGGATGGGTGGGGGAACGTAGCTGAAGAGATGAGGTAGGCTTGGTTGGAGGGCAGCAAGAGTGTGGGTGGATGGGTGGGGGAACGTAGCTGAGATGGAGTGGGTGGGGGATTATGAGGTGGGGTGCAGGTGGGTGCGGAGAGATGTGTTGAGGAGATGCGTGGGTGGGTGGGGGTGCTGGACAGTTGGAGTGGAGGGGGGGGATGTAGATGAGGGAAGGAGTGGGTGGGGGGGAAGTGAGAGATGGAGTGGGGGCGGTTGGGGATGTGAGAGATGGATTGGGGGCGGTTGGGGATGCAGGGAAGATGGAATGGATGTGGATGGGGATGCTGTGGAGATGTGACAGAGTGGGAGGGGATTTATTAGAGATATGAAAGTGGGGGTGGATGGGCATATAGGGCAGAGATGGGGTGGAGAGGGTGGCGAGAAATTTAGAAAGGATAGAGGTTGGGTGGACGGGCGAGAGAGGGGACGGGGGGTAAGACGGTAAGCATCAAATCGAAGGAAAAATAATCAGCATAAATAAAAGAGTTCATGGCAACACTCATGAATGTGAAAGACTGAGAGTGAAAAATAAAAGCACTGGATAGGGGGTAAAGGTCGAGAAATAAGCAACAGAAGGAACAAACACTTGACGAGGATAAACACAGCAATAAGTTAACTAGTTCAAGGTATAACTCAAGCACGTGAAGGATGAGCTGGAAAAGTAAAGAGGAGGCAGCAGATATGGCGAAAGGTCATGAGTAAAATAAACCACTAAGATGCAAGGGTTAAGGAGGGAGGGTAAAGTGGGGTACGATAACAAAATTCCACAACATGTTAAATACAGGAATATCGCCTGTTAATAGCCTATGTGTTGCTAGTACGGCTCAGTCTGCGGATGTGGGCATGAATGAGGCAGAGTCGGAAATGAATAGAAGACGGAGCAGACACTGATAAAGATGAATGGCCGTCGCTTCAACACACAAGAACGCCCGATGGAGTAGAAGTGAAATATATGGATCATTCTGTATCCTTTCAAACCGATGACGTAATTTTAGGTCCATTATTGATAATTCTACACGATATATATTTTTTAAAGCTTGGACGGATGCTCTCTCTCTCTCTCTCTCTCTCTCTCTCTCTCTCTCTCTCTCGCTCGCTCGCTCGCTCCCTCCCCCCCCCCTCTCTCTCTCTCAAGTTTGTAAAATGTTCTTTCCTTTGCAAATGGTATTAACTTGTTGGTGTTTAACCCTTCTCAGGTAAACCTAAAATTTCATCCTTACGGTACTTAGGTAATGTGGGCTCTGTCAGATCCCAATCTTTAAAAAATCACCAAAAATACTTACAACAACTTTACTGAAACAATCGCTTGTACACAGTTTCTGTAGCCCTTTTCCATCAAATTTAGTGCAAAATGTTTGAAAATATAAGTGATGAAATACTGTACGGAAAATTAAAATGAAAAACATCGACAAATTATATACCAACTGAAATTACTGGCTGCCATGCCAAACTGATATGTTCCACCAGCTTTCTATCACTGCCTGCTGTACAGTAATGGACAATGTTTCTGCAAGAAGTAAGAGATGCACATGTCATAAAAAATAAAAATTGGTATGGAGGATATATATGGGGAAAAAAAAATCATAGGTTAGGTAATGAAGGTCCTTTATCGCGAAAACAGAGCCATATCCCAAACTGACCCCATCACCTCCCTAAACCAGTCTACTATAGTCAGGAAGGTAGAGAGAATAGCAGATCCCAAGACCTTATGGTAATATATGAAACAACACTTAAGAAAAATAGCGAGGGGTTCAATAGACACCATATTACTTGAAGAGGGTTAAGTCCAGTACACATACACACACACACACACACACACACACATTTCCTCACTTTTCACTTTCCTTTAGGGACCTTTTCCTCATCCTTAGGCACGGACACACCTTTTCCTTCCCTCCTTCACACACACACACACACACACACACACACACACACACACACACACACACACACACACACACACACTTCCCCGCTTCCTACAGACACACCTTATCCACGCCCACCTCTCTCTCTCTCTCTCTCTCTCTCTCTCTCTCTCTCTCTCTCACACACACACACACACACACACACACACACACACACACACACACACACACAGGTAAGTGCTCTGACAGTGTGCTTCCTTCAGGCTAACACTACTTACACACTTTCACAACCGCCTAAATACACAACTACCATCATCACAACCATCACTACACCCAACCACCTCAACGAAATACCGTAATGCGACATCACACCACCAAAACCATCACAATCATCACTACAATCAACACCACCACCACTACACATCCTGAGACAAATCTATCTATCTATCTATCTATCATCATCATCATCACCATATCCACTTAGGTCGAGAAAGAAACAGACATCACTAAAATCATCACAATCATCATCATCACCACAACCATCTCTACTACCACCGTCACCACCATCGCCGCTCCACCACCACTACCACAATCACTTCAGAAACTACGAGAAATGTACCACCACCACCACTACCACCACCACCACCACACTACTTACTACCACATTATCACCATCATCATAACCACCCCAAAACCTGCAAACAATACAGCAGTCACCACCACCACCACCACCACCACCATCACCATCATCATCACCACCAAAACCACCACCACCACGACTGCAAAAACTATGAAAAATACAGCTTTACTGCATCACTCGCCAACAACAACCACCACCACCACAACAACTACAGTGCCGTGTGTGTGTGTGTGTGTGTGTGTGTGTGTGTGTGTGTGTGTGTGTGTGTGTGTGTGTGTGTGTGTGAGTAGGGCTTCTTTATTCCGTCAGGGCTACACAAGCACCGTTATACTCTCTCTCTCTCACACACACACACACACACACACACACACACACACACACACACACACACACACACTGAATAAAATTAACAGAATCTAATGAACAATGGCAAACTTATATAAGAAACAAACAGAGAAGTAAAAAAAAAAGATATATAAACAAAAGGAAATGAACGAAAATAAAAGAAAATAAAAACGAAAAAGGTGAAAAAAATAATAACAGTAACCCATAAAAAATAACGAATGAGAGAGAGAGAGAGAGAGAGAGAGAGAGAGAGAGAGAGAGAGAGAGACCAGGTGGCAGCCACTCATGTTCCCAGTGGAGTCATTAAAATCCACACCACACCTTCCTTTCCTCCACCTGTTGCCCGTACACACACACACACACACACACACACACGCAGTTACATGCCCTACAAACTTACACATCAAATACAAGGGCACACTAATTCACAAATCATACCACACACACACACACACACACACACACACACACACACACACACACACACACACACACAGTTACATGCCCTACAAATTTACACATCAAATACCAGGACACACTAATTCACAAATTATACCACACACACACACACACACACACACACACACACACACACACACACACACACACACACACGCACGCAGTTACATAGCCCACAAACTTATACACCAAATAAAAGGACACACTAATTCGCAAATTATACCACACACACACACACACACACACACACACACACACACACACACACACACACACACACACACACACCTCTTATCACAGAATGCATAATTACACCCACGAGCCAGCACAATCTTATCCCTCATCATTTTTACAACTACACATATCCCCTTCACAGCGATACCATTTTCTGTGTTCCTTCCTCACTATTAAACTCCACATCTTAACTACATAATTCTTATCTTTAATGACAGGTTTCAATTATTTCTTTATCTGTGAATTATAACTGAGCCACATCTCTCAATCTTTATCTATTTATCAAACCCTCGCTAAAATATAATAATTACACTTTCTCTATTTCCTCGTTAGACTGTTTTTACTTTAACTTGGCCTAGATTTTCGTCCTTTTGCAGCATATTTCACGCACCTCAGTGGCAGAAACACAGTGTCACCTCTCTACATCCTTCCCACAGCACTTCTTCGTGACTAGCACCTTAATGTCCTGTCAATCTGTTCTTACAACTCTGCATTCAAGAAGATGGGAATTTTAGGCCAAGTTTGAGATAAAATGGCACATTTTTTTTTTTCTCTCTCTCTAAGTAAAGGAGTCTTCAATTGAAAGGGTTACCTCATCAATTCAAAAGGTTTCTCCTACACGTGTAATTTCGTATGCTAAAAACCATACCATAATAATAATAATAATAATAATAATAATAATAATAATAACAACAGTAGTAAATAGTAGTAGTAAGGTGGTAGTGGTAGTAGTAGTAGTAGTGGTGGTGGTGGTGGTGGTAATAACTATGATGATGATGATGAAATTAATGCTCAGTATGATTTATGACTATTTTTATTCTCAAAAATCTTGCTTCATATAAACACGAGCGTACGAACCCTGGTCTAGTTACTCCTTCCCTGTTTTTAAGGCAACGGTGACCAGCCTCCCTCGCTCATAAGTAGCATTACGTGAGGAAAAGATTCTAACCACCACTTAGATGGGACCCAAGTACAGCGCCGTTTGGCCACAAACAAATCGCCTCCATGTCGCCCTGTCCCCTGCCATTACGCTGCCCTCCCCCCCAATTCAAACCCCCTCGCTCATATACCTCTCCACTCCATCCCTCCATCTCATCCTCGGTTTCCCCTTCCTTCTCCCCCCCTCCAATAAAACTCCTTTAGTATAATCATAAATATAACGTTCTATAACTCACTATGATAGGAACAATGATGTGCACACGTTAATACGCATGGAAAATACGCACACAAAATATTGGGCGTACATTCACACGGATACACATACCATCTCCACGCAAGCGTTAAGCACATCACACGCACACGTACACATTAAGGTTTACAGGTATCCACACACACACACACACACACACATACACACAAGGAGAGAGAGAGAGAGAGAGAGAGAGAGAGAGAGAGAGAGAGAGAGAGAGAGAGAGGAGGAGGAGGTATCGAATATGTAAGCGTCCACATGCCAGCACAATCAAGCATCCACACATGCAGACAAGCGAGCGCACACAGCCAAAAACCTACACGCACGTACATGAAAGCATCCAGACACGAGGACGTACAAGCATACACACACGCACACAGGTAAGCAGACACACAGAAAAGCAAAATTTCACACACAGAGGAAAAAAAAAGAAAAAAAAAGACACCTATAGTTTTTCGAAGGGAATGTGTCTTTAGTGAGTTTAAGACACTGATAATTTTTCTTTTGCGTCTGATCTTGTATTTCATCATTATCATCATCATCATCATCACTATCCCAAAACTCATTCCTATCTTTGCGTATCATCATCATAATTCTAATTCCCTCCTAGGAGATGCATATATCATCATTATCATCATCACTATCCCACACCTAATTCCTAACTAGGCATATCATCATCATCATCATCATTACCACCTAAGACAAGCATATATTATCGTCATCACCATCATCATCATCATCATCGTCCTAACGCTAATTCCCACCAAACAGACACACATACTGTAATAATAATAATAAAAAAAATAAAGGTCTTTCATGGTTCTTGCAACTTTCTAACATCAACACACTCTGAAATAAAAAATTTCATAGGTCATATAAAGAGAGAAGCATGAACAGGAGCTTATTCCATGCGGTGAAGAATGATAATGATGATGATGATGATGATGATGATGATGATGATGAAGATGATGGTGATGATGATGAAGATGATGGTGATGATGATGAAGATGATGGTGATGATGATGAAGATGATGGTGATGATGATGATGATGATGGTAACGAAAAACATGAAGAATATGATGATGATGATGAAAAATATGAATAGGATGATGATGATGATGAAAAATATGATGGATAGGATGATGACGATGATGGTGATGATGATGATGATGAAAATATGATGAACAGGATGATAATAATGATGAAAAATATGAAGAACAGGATGATGATGATGATGATGATGAAAAATAAGAAGAATTGGGTCATGATGATGATGATGAAAAATATAAAGAATAGGATGACGATGACGATGATGAAAAATATAAAGAATAGGATGACGATGACGATGATGGTGATGAAAAATAAGAAGAACAGGATGATGATGACGATGATGATGAAGAAAAATAAGAAGAACAGGATGATGAAAAATATGATGAACAGAATGATAATGGTGAGTTAATTTTTATGTACTGTATTTTCAATCAAATTCTTATTTTCCAATCTCGAAACATATAAACAAAACCACAAACAACTTTTATAAATAGTACTAATAACAAAGACTTAGGAAAATAATCTCTACTTCGAAAGGCCAAGAAAGTGTAAAAGGACTATTAATCGTATAAGTACAAGGCAAGTACAGTTAAAAGTACTCAAGAAATTACATGTACTGCCTAAATGAAAACTGAGAAGGCATAAGAGATTAAGAGAAGCTGTATTTTAAAAGTGATGACATTTGTTGATACTACTTGCTGTACATGTAAACACACTTATCTGAAGCATGAGAGAGAGAGAGAGAGAGAGAGAGAGAGAGAGAGAGAGAGAGAGAGAGACAGACAGACAGACAGACAGACGAAGGGGGTAGGGGATCAGAGAATGACAACACAAAAATTATATATTCAGAATTATATAGAATGGAAGAATGAAAATAAAACCATAGAAGAGTACACAGATAGATATATACAGACATACAGACAGACAGATAGACAGACATAGATAGATAGGTAAATAGATAAACCCCAAAATCTCAAAATGCCACCCCAAACGGTGACGTCACCACCTCAACAATGACGTCACCACCTCTAACTGTTGACCTTTGGAACCAACAGACACTTCTCCTTCAACTTTATCCTTTGTCCTCCTCCAGCCTCTCTCTCTCTGTAAACGTTCTTAACATATTTACCCTCCGAAATTCTCCTCCCATCTTCTTTTCTTCACTTACACCCTCTCTCTCACTCTGTAAACGTTCTTAACATATTTACGCTCCGAAATTCTCCTCCCATCTTCTTATCTTCTTCACTTACACCCTCTCTCTCTCTCTGTATACGTACGGTACCTTTTTACCCTCCGAAATTCTCCCATCTTCTTTTCTTCTTCACTTACACCCTCTCTCTCTGTCTCTCTCTCTCTCTCAAACACATGGTGAAGTAGTTGAGATTCTGGTAGTGTTTGTTTGTAGACGGGTATGCATAATGAAAGTGGTGTAAACAGCTTCATAATCAAGGCTCCCCTTTCCCTACTCCCCCATTTTCTTCACTATTCACATTTTCTATAATTCATTCTTGCTAACTCCAATTACAAAGCTGACGTCAATCTTTTGAATAAGGTAAAATATCTAACGTGAACCCAGTCGACTGCAGGCTTATGTTGCCCTCCTCCTGCAGTCCACCCCCATCTTCCTTGAGGGGGATGGGGAGAGCTGAGGGGCGTTTGTATAACCAGGCAGTGGAGCCGCCTAGTTATATCAGTGCCACCACGTGAAGGCGTCCCTCTCCTGCACAAATCAACAGTGAAAGGGATAATTAAGGCTCATGTAATTTTTTTCTATGTCTATCAGTGTTTACCATCTCATTCTGTATTTCATTTTTCACTTATTTTTCATCGTCTTTCACTGTTCATTTCTCTCACTTAGCCCGTTCCCAAGTATTTTTCATTAAACTGTCACGTCTCTCTCTCTCTCTCTCTCTCTCTCTCTCTCTCTCCAGCCACTTACAAATCTAAATGAAAACTACATAAGTCTTTTCCTTCACAGTTATTTCTGAAGGAGCATCTAAACAATATCGTAATGTTCGTATAACATGTAACTCTGTAAACCCATCGATCACAGTAACATTCCTTTAGCTAATCCCGTTATATAATGGAGACGGGGAGAAAATATGGATGAAATTGAGGTGGTGGGGAGCAAAAGATAAAGGGGGGAGATGGGGAGAAGGATAAAGAGCAGATGGGGAGAAAGAAAAAAAACATGGGGAAAGGATAAAGGGTGAAGAGGAGCAGATGGGGAGAAGATAAAGATACAAAATAGGTGATGGGGAGAGGATATGGATAACAGGTGATGGGGAGAATAAAAAATAGGTGACGGGGAGCAAAAGATAAAAGGGAGGAGATGAGGAAAGATAAAAATGCAGATGGGGAGAATATACAAGGAAGGAGATGGGGAGAAGATAGGAAAAAGAGGTGATGGGGAGCAAAGATAAAAGGATGGAGATACCGGTAGGGAGAAAGATAAAAAAAAAGCAGATGGGGAGAAGATGAAAGGAAAATTAAGGACCTGGGGAGAAGAAATTGATAAAAGAGAATATGTGGGGAGAAGAAATTGATAAAAGAGAGTATGTGGGGAGAAGATGAGGATAAAAAGGGGAGAGAGAGGACTAAAGGAGAAAAGAGGAATGAGGGAGACGGAGGAGGGGAAGGGAAGAGTCGGTGGGAAGAACATCAGGAAAAAATGAAGAGGGAAAGACGTGAGGAAGGATAAGAGGGGTGAAAATGGGGGAAAGGGAGTAAGGGAGGGGAGGAAATGGAGAGGGAGGAGGGGAACAAGATGTGAGAAAAGGGAGACAAGAAAAGAGATGGAAGAGGGGAAAGACGAGGGGAATAAGTAAGGTAGGAGATGGGAAATAATATAACAGACGAGGAAAGAAAGAGAAGGGATAAGGAATGAGGAACGAGGGAGAGAGAGAGAGAGAGAGAGAGAGAGAGAGAGAGAGAGAGAGAGAGAGAGGGTATTAGTCTGATGTGTCAACAGGCTCTCGAGTTGGATATGGTACTTCCGGTCTGGCTCATAATTCTGTGTGTGTGTGTGTGTGTGTGTGTGTGTGTGTGTGTGTGTGTGTGTGTGTGTGTGTGTGTGTGTGTGTGTGTGTGTGTGTGTGTGTGTGTGTGTGCGTGCGTGCGTGCGTGCGTGCGCGCGCGCGCTGGTTCTTCCGTTCCATCGCATCATCGCCACTCTCTCCTCCCTCAATATCCTTGCTTTATTTCTTTACTACTACTACAACTTTACTTTCCTTCCCTTCTTTACTCTCTCTCTCTCTCTCTCTCTCTCGTTGGTTAAGGAGGCTCCCAAACACAACTTCCTTAGCGGTTTGTTATTGAATATAGGTGGTTAATATCCCTCTGATTGTTATTTAGGCAGAGTATGGCGATATTGGAATGATTTATGTTACCGAAAGGAAGAGTAAGGTGTAATACAGGCTAACTCGCTCAGAAAAAGGTGTTAGGGAGCTTCATTTACGACTACGGGCCTCGACTTCTCTCCCTCACTAATCTAGCTTAAAACTCATATTAGTTCTCTGTATTATCTCAGAGACACAAAGATTACGGCATTCACTCCTCCATTCCTACAGGTATATCAGACCCCCCTCCTCTCTCTCTCTCCCTCTCTCCCTCACACACACACACACACACACACACACACACACACACACACACACACACACACACACGCCATCACGTCACCCTCCATCTTTAAGCACCACAATTCACGATGCACCAAAGTTGACCTTCGTGCTTTCACAACTCATTCCACAAATTGAGTCTCACCACACACACACACACACACACACACACACACACACACACACACACACACACACACACACACACACACCATTACTACGAAACTGATACACCCACGTACTATACCCCGAAATACACACCTATCCTTACCTATGACACACACACACACACACACACACACACACACACACACGAGACACGGTACACATGCTACGAAAGACTGACATAAGTACCTCGAAATAAGCCACACCCATCACACACACACACACACACACACACACACACACACACACACACACACACACACACACACGGCCATACCCCAATGAGGTCATATCCTGGAGCCCCCTACACAAATAAACAAGAGAAGACAAACACGGGGACATGTCCTAAACCACTAGCAACAAAAGCCGTGTGTGTGTGTGTGTGTGTGTGTAAGACTTTTGTGTGGATGTTTCTTAGTATAGATATGTACTCAGTGACTCGATTTTGTGTGTGTGTGTGTGTGTGTGTGTGTGTGTGTGTGTGTGTGTGTGTGTGTGTGTGTGTGTGTGTGTGTTTCATGACTCCAGGCATTAATAACAACTACACAGCCTACTCCGTTCCCTTCAGGCCAGCATTCCTAAGCACAACACATGGAGCCAGACACC
>NC_137011.1:4775535-4863035 GCF_032717465.1 Coenobita brevimanus | reverse complement strand
CATGGCACCAGCTCAAACACAGTTGTTGCAACTTTCTCTATAGAAGGCATTGACCCAGGGCTACTCAGTGCCAACATTTAAGGTGAGTGAAGTCACTCAACTCTGCATGGCACGTTAGCAATAAACCCCAGGCACCCTCAGATGTCAATCAATACAGTCTACATCTAGCTGGAGCACCCTGACCCACTAGACCACCAGGCATCTGTTTGTTTACATGATTACTACTAGTGTAGTACTGTAATGGTTTCCTGGGTTACAGGAAACCATTTGACTTGTCACTCAGTACAGAGTCACCTGCATGTAGCACAACATCTCTTGGAGATATAGCAATTACTAACTTCTTCAATACTACAGGTTTTTCCTCAGCATCAAATTAACAGTGGTAACTTTGTCATGAGTAGTACTGTATTTCAGCAAGTGCATATTAGCCCATTCAACACATGGACATCTTCAACACTGGCCAGACATATTAATTCAGCTATGGAGTGAGTCTGTTGGTTTCCTGGATGGCCAAAAATCCTACATCCCTCCAGCAACACTAGATATACAGTTTTACTGTATATCTAGTGTTGCAACTTACAAGTTTTGGGCCACAAGGACGCTGAAATTTTCATCCATCCATCATCCAATCCTGCATTTCCCATGACAAGCGAAGATGCCCAGGGCTACGCAAGTTGGTCCTGACATTTAAGATGAGAGTGACCAGCCTCACTCATCCCTGAGTGGCATTACGTGAGCAATAAACCCCAATCACCCCTTGGATATACTGTAAACCTTCACTGGCTCAATCCAACTGGAGCACTGTAATTACCCACTAAACCATCAGGCGCCAAACTTTGGTTATACGGTTACCACCCAGCATAGTAGATGGTTTTCTGGTGTACAGGAAACTATTTGGCTTGTCACGCAGTATAGAGTCACCCACAGGCAGAAGGAAGAGGAAAGAACGAAGGAAAGACAGAAGAGGGAGTGTAAAGTCACCCGTAGGCAGAAGGACAAGGAAAGAATGAAGGAAAGAAAGACAGAAGAGGATGGAAGGAAAGATGGATGGAGGAGAGGAATGGGCAGACACCCGAGACCAGCACTACATCGAGTGAGCGGATGGTGAGCGCCCCCACCTACCACAGATCAATGCTGATAATTTTTTTTTAGTATCAGCAAAAATCACATTTAAAACAGATGCCATGTGAATACAACTGATATATCAAGTACTGTACTTACTTAACAATTTTATGCCTTGATTAGCTGAATATTATGAAAATTATATGCAATTTCTCAAACATTGTGATAATATGAACAATATTCAACACCGAACTTTCCTTATTTCCGGCAAAATGGAAGTAAATTACAGATCAGCAAGTACATGACATTATGTCAAAGCTACTTTCACACAGTATTTTACTGTTCTAAACACCATTTGTGCTAATGCCTAAAAAATAACCATTATCAATATTTTCAGCTTCCTTGTAATCCAAAACTTGCAAGTGGCCAATTCACTGATTATTCTGCCCACAAGAGCTATACCAGCACCTGCCTCACCAAAGTACGATAATATTTATGTATGATTTTACTTGTATGGTACTTGTACAGTACAGTGCAAAACTGTGTACAGTAGTTGCATTATTTTGAATAGGTTTGTGTTTTTTAAACGATTCAATTATACCGCATTATAGTTCATATAATGGTCAGATATACAAATAAACATGACACTTGATCCTGATAATGGTCTACAATAGCAATAACTGACAGCCTCACTTAAAAAAAAAAAAAAAAAAAAAAATCTTGCAAATTCTGTTAAACTGTACAGTAGTTATTAAGTATAATAACTAATTCATAATTTTACAGAGCTTTATTTAAAATGCTTCTAATGTACAGGACTCTGCAGAATAAAGTGGTGCTGGAGTGGGGTGCCTCTGCACAGTGGCACTGATACAGCCGGACAGCTCCTCTGCTTGGTTCTAATACACCCCTCAATGCCTTCCCCATCCCCAGAGAGGGGACAACTTCAGCTTGCAGTCTGCAAGGTTTACGCTGCACATGAACCTGGGGCTACTACTACCATACTACTACTACTGCACTACTACAGTACTGAATATCATGAACAATGTCAGCCTGATACAATACAGTACCGTTACCAATATCTAAAAAGCTTTTCAAATAACAATACTGTCCTCTACATTTTATCTCGGCAGACTTGAGTAATAATTTAGGAATATCAATGACACTGGGGGTAAAAAAGCCCTCTCACACCTCCCTGTATAAAGGCCTGTTACTGGCAAGGGCTCTTATCAGTGTTAGTGTTATCAGCGGAATACTCAATCAGAGGAATACATACTACTTAATGATGGATGATTACTTATGGGGAAAAAAAAAAAAAAAACTCAAGCTTTTATGGGCAAGGTTCTTTTCTCAGCCAAATAATAGTTTCTTTAATATCAATACAGCATATGTCTTCCTAGAAACTGCCAGATTATCACCACCACCCTAACCAGTAGTGCTACTGGAGGGTCTGGAAAAGCCAAGGCCCCCCATTCAGACCCTTGCCCAGTCACCCATTTAAAATTTTGTATTATTTAAAATGTGTACCGTACACTGTAGCAGTAGGCCCTCCCAGAATATGGCAAGGCCCCACTTTGGTACCCCTATTTGTGGAGACCTGAATATGCCACTGACCCTCACAATTAATCTCCTCCAAAAATAAATAAATAAACACCCGATACAAATTATATATGTGTGTGTGTGTGTGTGTGTGTGTGTGTGTGTCGGGGGGGGGGGCCCTTATACCGTATTATCATTTCATTCGACGAAAAAGTAGCAATAATGTCAAAACTTCTGAGATACAGTAACACAGGCATGCATCAAATTTAATCCCTTGAAGCCTGTGATTTAATTTTTTGGCATATTCTTGCTATCATCTCTATTTTATTCATCTACCCATCCATTCAACCTTTGTTTCTACCCCATCAGAAGCGTAGGAACCCGGGGCTAGGCTATGAAGTCCTGACATTTAAGGCGAGGGTGACCAGCCTCACTCATCCCTCAATGGCATCATGTGAACAATAAACCCCAACCATCCCCTGGACATAAACCCTCACAGGTTCAATCCGGTTGAAGCAATTAAAACCCACTACATCACCAGGCATTTTAATCAGCTTATGAAAGATTTCTCAAACTGAAGGGGGTTCTTAACAACCTGTATTTATCTCTTTGCAGCTAGACATCCTCCACAAGCTGGATAACATAATCTGGTGGTGGCAAGTCAAACTAAAGAATGCACCATCAAATTGCAGTAGTAGTAGTAGTAATAGTAGTAGCAGCAGTAGTAGTAGTAGTAGTAACCCCAGGATCATCTGAATGTGAACTCAGTGGACTGAAACTGAAGCTGTCCTCTTCTGCAGACCACTCACCTCCTTTTGGTGGGATGGGGAGGGAGTTGTGGGATATTCATATAAATGGGCATCTCCACCTCCTAGTTACATCAGTGCCACAACATGAAAATGTCCCTCTTCAGAACCAATAAAGGCAGAAGGAGTTTGTGATGATGACAAATAAACTACTGTACCTAGTTCAAATTTTACTTTATTCTCCTGCACATTCTGAATTTGGAAAAAAACAGTTATGATCAACCCACTGATGTGGCTACTGGTAATTCCTCTACTGTAAAATCAATCTCCTTGCCTAGTTTCTCCAACAGACATTTTTTTTTTTTTTAATTCAGCAAGAATTCTTGCCACTACCACACAATTTTATTTAGCTCTGATAAACTTTTGCCTTGAAATGCTGGATGCTGTTTTCAGTAACCCCTCAACTAAGATATCTCCTTTACGATGAATAAAACCATCTGATGGAGGCTTGATTAAAATGAAAATAGTGCCACTGAATTACAGGGATTAACGCACTATGGGAGGACGCAAAAAAGTATGAAAATGGCACAAGTAGCTGTTTAATTGTCTCCAAAATCTATATATTTTTAATAACAACAATAATAATAACAGCAAAAAGAAAAAAAGATGACGGCTGTCAGACTGCAGAAAAGTTACCCTTTTTGGGAAATCTGGAAGCGAGCCAAGAACGCTTCAAAAGTGAAACAGAAGATAGTTCTACACTACTAAACAACTCCTGAGAGCATCTGTAACTAAGGTACTGTACTGGTACTGAACAATGTTGAGTACTGACTACAGTACCGGTACCTGTAAACTATTCTGCACGGTACAGTGCAGATGTTGCACTAAAATATGATACTGTAGCTATGAAAAATGCTATGGTACTATACTGCTCTTACTTTACTGTCCTGTTAACAAGGAAAGATTGCTACTATAAAGTATAGTTTCTCACACTTCAATAAAACAAACTAGCGGACAGGACTGCTAAACTCAGTAGCAGTACTGTGTAGACTACTGTACATCCACATACGACACTATTAGCCTATATGAGGAGCCAAGCGCCTACCACTACGCAGACGATGGGAGAGGAAAAAACGACAAGAAAACATACACTGAGCTCCCTTCGCTCCTCCTCCAGGGTGCTGCCAATCTCACGCAGCTTGCCCTGGATGTGTTCTTTCACTGCTGCTTGTATTGACTCCATTGTCAACGTGCGCTTCCAGACACAAGGAGAAAATGGTTAGATGGAACAAACAACTGAGGCAAAATAACTGTAGCTACGGTAACAAAACAGGAAACAGCTATTACTGTCTCTTAGATTATCTGGGGAAGAATCAGTATGTTTCAAAACATCCCAACAAACTCTCAACAGTTCAATAACACCTTATATGATGATAAAATTCTACACCCAAACTATAAAAACTACTGGTATATTGGTACCAAACGATAATTAAAATTCAAATACGACATTCACTTATCAGTTCACACAGCACCTTCCAGCAATTGCATTTAAAGCACTGGTCAGCAGACTTAAAATTCTGTATCCACAAGGAATGGGCCAAATATTATTTGGCACACTGTGGCACCTCTTCCTTAGAGATCCATTTTACTTATTATCTCTAAATATCTTGTTAAATGTTAATCGTATCTTTGTTACACTGACAATAATGTGTTAATATTCTCTTGTATGTTAATTACCCTTATCTTCATTATAATGACAGTCTTCATCACAAACACACACAAATGTAAAGGTATAATGCAAATTAAATCACTGTGGGAAAACTTATAAAATCTCCTAATATTTTAACATGAAAGCTAACAAGAACATGACACTATATGCTACAATCCAAGTGAGCGCCATACGCCACAGCCACACTCTTCAAGCACACTGCTAGACGATACCAACTTGAAGCCCTAAGACTTAACCACACCTATAAGGCTTCTGGGCTCTCTTGGCATCCAACGCACCTACAAATGATAAGTGTACAGTGCAGTAATGTGTATATATAAACACCATCTTCCTTCATTTACTGGTAGCTAATTATGCAAGTCATTACAAAAAAGCAAAATGTCATATATGCATGGAAAGTCATTCAGTCCGAAACAGGCTACAACATCTGTACAATCACACATACAAATAGTCTCCTCCTAGTCATAAAGAACAGTAATGAGAGTTGTACACAGCTGCCACCTTTTCAGTGTTACTTCTTACATGCAAAATACTATTGCCTAGTTATGTACTACTTTTTTAAAAGTTGATACTTTAAGTGTCCCAGCCATTAAGATGTCACTCACTTTATTTCCATCTCTATCTATCTATCTATCTACTGCCAGACAGCTTAATCCCATACGGGGTGGCCACAAACAAATCGCCTCCACGTCACCCTGTCCCCCGCCATTTCACTGCCCTGCTCCCAACTCACACACCCCTCTCTCATATACCTCTCCACTCCATCCCTCCATCTCATTTCACATAATTAAAAATGATGGCCACAATTTAAAAGACAGGTGCACTTGTTACTGTACCAGCATAGCTTACACTTATTTGTGTCAAATGAAATGGGCTTCACATCTACTCATTAAGATCCACAATACAGTTGCTTAAAAAAAAGTTGGGATACACTTTCCAGTGACTGTCATGTACAATAAAACTTCCAAATTTTGTTCACTGCAAAATAAATATACTGGGTTCCTTGACTTCCTTTTGGTACTTGGCCCTTATGGCTAGAGATTTTTCAACATGACAGGCTAGAAACAACCTTCATAAATCCCATCATTCCCATGGGGCTCTTCTATGCTGAATAAAATACTCTGGTAGCACTTGGAATCTCTCACCCTACCTATTTATAGCCAGGCACCTTTGGCTAATCCCTTAAGGAGCGACCATCATCATGAAGTGGATAATTCTCACCCACTTCACTCTCTACTAAGGTATACTTATAGAAAGTCATCTTGGACTGTCATACATACTACTGAACCCCTTCCATCAAACTACTGCACATTCTGTATTCATAAAAACTGTCACTACCACCTACTGGACATATGAAGAGTGGGTACTGTACTGGGTTATAGCCAACACAGTAAAGTACCATACTACTAATATATATATATATATATATATATATATATATATAATCTATACAATAAAAAAAAGTCATACTGTAATCACCATGTACATTTACACAATGTTCTTTTTTTTTCTTTTTTTTTTAAAGAAATCTCCTGTAATCATTGTGAAATCTTGATATTTTCCAATGATATTCAATTGCCAAAAGGATTGCAAATAAAATGCTGTCTCCATACATAGCTATGGAGTGCTTGCTAAGACATAACGATCACTAGACCTGTGCAAGAGTTTAAGTCACATGGAAACTCCGAAGTCCCAGCAACATTAAAGAGCCTGAGACAAGGCAGATGTAATGGGTGTGAATTATGTAGCAGTATGGATATAATTACTGCTGTTAATACGGAACAGATGAATGTCTCTTTTTGGATAGCTACAAAACAGTCAGAACCAACAGATGATTTTATGACAGCTAGGTCAGGTCTGGGTAGTTCATCAGTGTGCTATGGGAGTTACAGTACCGGGTACTGGAAACACTTTTACAATGCAGACTGCACATTTTACAATGTCTATGTACAGTATGTATCTATCTATCTAAACTCAAATACTGTAATATTTTTTTCAGGAATTTCCAGAATACAATACAGTATAGCACAATCTGGGCCTACAATGCAGCTTGAATAAAGTTACTGCCAGTAAATTAGGCTGGGATGAACATATGAAGTTATAATATTTAGCTATATCTCTTTGCACATAAAATAACATGAAGGGGAAACCGAGTGAGTCAGCTCTCACATAAATAACAAGGTTATGGGTGGTTAAAATTAATAGGTCACACCCTGCAGTAAATCAGCCAGGCAAAAAAGTGATACGCACAACTTGAAGACATAGAGCACAGAATGAGAAAACTGACTATGGGATATGACTGACAGGTATATATAGTAAGTCTTTATTATATGTGAAGGATGTATTCCAGATTTCATAATGAGGAATATCTTAATACATCCAGTACTGAAAATTGGGGGAAACTGGTAAATGAGCTTCCTAAGTGGTGACTTCAACAGCCAATCTGATACAGTATTATATGACCGGTATAGGTTCTATAATATAACTACCTGTACCATCATACTGCCAGTCCTGTAGTTTGAGGGAAACTAGCAAGTTAGCTTTCTAGGTAGCAATTGTTATATGTAATTTTGTAATTTACCATGACTTAGCTCATTGCAAACAACTGACATTAAAAAGGGTTCAGCATATAGGAGTGATTAACTACTGTATATAGTGCACATTTACATGGACAGTCCTCATATGTTGCAGATATAACTTCAGACAATTTATAGGAGAGCTCCCAATAATGAATGAAGAAAATTTGATCACAGTACAAGATTCTGTTTCATAATTGCTTAATTCATTTCTGACACCCAAATTCCAAAGAAATAACTGATAAGATACTGTACTGTGAACAATAACGTTCGGACTGTGGATGATTTGTTTCCAAGTCATACTGGTTAGGTCAAAATACATCAGGTTAGGTTGTGTAGTTGGGTTAAATTACGCTGTTTAACTAGATTAGGTTAGCAGGAACAAAATGACTAGTGGCAGATTGACCTTGGAACCAAATCAAGACGAAAGTGCAACATCAAGGGCGGCCATTGGCCATGGTCTGTGTAAAACTCATGAGGTATTATAATTAAATCCGTGAATCCGGGTGCCATTCTTTTTCATGCAATAACTCCTTGAATCCAGGTAGGTCTTTTTACTTTAATATTACTGACACCAAACTACTTTATTCAGATTAAGAAAAGATCTGTAGTTTAAAAGGGTTTATCAAGGCTATATCTAAGCCCTCCAGTTGGAAATGTCAATGCTAAGCTGAATAAAATCACAAGGGGATGGAAAGAATAAAATAAAGAAAGACATTCCAGCCTCAGTGGGTTAACAGCTTCAAAATTATGTACAGTATTTCTGCAACTATTCAAAGCTATAATTACCTGTGGGCTATGGCTTATTAAGGAAAAAATACAATTGTAAGTTAAAGGCATGGGAGCTCTCCAACATTTTCTTTCTAGTTGTCTATTGACATACACCTTAATCCTGTAAGAAGTGGCCACAAACAAATAGCCTCTAAATCTCCCTCCCCTCTATGTGGCTGCCCTCCCTCCAATTCACCTGCACTCATATCTCATCACTCCATCCCTCAATCTCATCCTTGGTCTTCTACTCCACCTCACTCACATACACTCTTCTAGTCAGTCTCTCATTCTCCATCACTGTGCTTTTAAAAAAGGACTACATGAGGGTGTGGGGCAGCTAACAATGTTTTATAATTTCAAATGCACGTGATGACAGCATGTTTGACCTTCATTTATCACTGCTGACTGCACTCTGTCATGTGGGATGCAGGCTACTAATATCCTACAATTACAGGTGATCCATAATTAGTGTACAATAACAGGAATCTGCTTAAACTCTTGGACATTCAGACCTGATATAGTCCTGACAAATTGATAAAATACAAAAACTACCTAGAGCCAGCAGCTTTCTAATTATGTCAAAACTGAGCAAGATTTTCATATTTACATAAACAAGTCTTTCAGACTAATTCAGTGTGTATTATCAACTCTAACACTCTACTCATATGCCTAAATTAATCCAAACACCATCAATTACCCACATAATATTAAATATGACCAAATTCCCCCATAAAAAAAAAAACTAGGTTTGTGTTTTACTTGCTATTATTCTCCCTGTATTTACATGTATACATTTAAAGGTCTCATTGTAAACATATGCCCAAATTAACCCCGAACTGCATTAAATAGCCTTGTACCATTTAATACTGCAAACTTCCCCCCCTTAAAACACCCAGTGGCTAATTATTATCCCAGCTCTATCAAGTGGCACTAATTACATGCTTCGATTAACTAAAAGTTACATTAATTAGCCATGTAGTATCAAATATTAAATTTCCCCCACAAGACCCACTATTTACTCGGCCTTCAACACCGGGAACTTGGGGGGTGAAACTTCTTGACAAATAGGTCCTTATCGCCTAATCTAACAACCGACTGGCCCTTTAATTGATAAGATAAACCTGTAAAGGGCGACTCGTTATCAGTACCTGGAGGAAAGCGTGTAAAACGGTGTAAATTACGAGTTTTTGTGTATAAGGTTACAGGTGGCCGGGGGAAGAGGGTCAGGAGGAGGGAGGGAGGGGGTGCCTGCCTATTCTCTCCCTCCTCCCGAGTTTCCTTCTGATTAACCTGGTCATTTAACTACCCCCACGCCATATTTAACCCCTCGGCGTCCATTTCCCGCCTGCCATTTTCTACTGTCACGTTTTCTTAAACCTAGCGCGCTAATCTTGACACAAAAGTTGATAAGCAGTGCCATCGTGCTCTCATTCCCTACCTAACTTTGCAATTGGCGAACTATGGAATCAGCGGACGCTTTCGGCCCCGACAATCATCTCACGGGCTCTAACAACCCCATGAGATCATCAAGAACAACTTTTCCATGGATATTATACTCTAAATAAATGATAATACTCACCAGTTGCGTAGGCCGACGTCCCTTCCCGTCACAATATGGCCGCAATGATAGGAGTGGCCATGACGTGCGCACCCACACTGCGCACTCACACTCAACCCGCTAATTTCGAACTATATACTATGCCCATTAATAATAACAGTCCACCAAGAGGCATGAAGTACTTGATGGCTTGCTACATGCATCTGATGTAATGGAAGGCGATAATAGTCTCCTGCAAAGGCTATTTTCTTCTTTCAGTGTCCTTGTACTATGCTGACTTCATGCATTGTTATATGAACTTTCTTTCCTCTGCTGGTTATGTTCAAGACAGGAATTGGAGACATTCCTGTACATTTAGATCTAAAGAACATATTCAGACACTTGCTTTCTCTGACAACACAAGCTCAGAGGTGCCCTTGAAATGTCCTGATCTACCACTCCCTTTCCCTTCTCCTTTAGAACTTACCTTCACCTCTAAGTTACATGCAGCTAGACAGCAAATTACTCCTCCATGCAGCCTTTTTTATACACCAACTATAATCATCATGACTTAACTAAATATTGCACCACTGAACCTGCCTCCCATATCACCACAAATTTCACCCATGCCACTGTCCATTAGATTGTGCTTATAGGTCCTGCCAGACTTCAGTTGCATTATACTCTTACTGATTATATGAAAGAGTTGGTAATGAGTTATGTAGCAGATAGCACTACCTCAAAAACCATTCTATCACATTACATGTCCAGTGACTGAATTATGTATTATGTGTCTCAGATCTGTTACAATACTCCTTTTTTCCCTAAAGCTGAAGACTACAGAAGTCCCCACTGACAGACTTGTGACTCAGGAATAACTCTTTTGGCCAACTGCTTCCCACTATCATAAAAGTTAGTAATGAAGTAGAAACACTGATAACTACATGCAAAATTTACACACTGCAGTACTGTAACACAAATTTGTGCCACAAACATATGAATCACTTGGGGAACATCACACATCTAGTTAATCATGCCCAACATATGTATCAGTGCTATATATAAATATGTAATGCCAAACTACTGTAACTTCAGATACAGTATATTCTGCAAGTTTCACCAAATACTAGGTAGTGCAAAAGTGTACAACAGGCTACCTGCAAGTACTTTAATTAAATTCTTACAATATCAGTGTTAAATGTGAATTTGCTATATGCCAAACTGTTCTGTATAATGGTAATTGTGCAAGTGATATTCTAATCTGATTGTATCTGGCATTACTGGTTTCTGTGATGTGTACTCTAACCTCCTGTAGACTTCGAACTGTTAGCTTTGAAAGATCATTCTCCTCACTGCTTATGTCTACCCACAATTCTCTGCAGGATAGGCTATCACAGCAATTACTGTGACCCCTGCAATTGATGGGTCTGCTTGGCTAGGCAAACTGGAGTTAAGCAACAACAATGACAGTCCTTTTTAGCAACATTTTTTCTGCCCACTCCCAATACTTTGACCATTATCATTTTTTATCTTCCTCCTCTCCAAGCTATGACTCATACTTTAACTTGTAAACATGTCAGTATCTTAAGCTGGTAATTTGCATTTGTATAAATTCATGACCAAACAGTGTACCAATAATTGCAAAACAGTAGAAAGCTGTAGTGTAGTCTTTGTTTCATACAGCATGCACTGGAATTATCCATCTTATTTTCATTTACACCTTCACTACACCTGCAATAGCTGCTGTCAGAGGAAAATTATCTAAACACATTATAACCACTAATACAAGTCAGATTTCAAAAGATCCATATACTACCTCCAATGACAGGTAAAGGAAACCCTACATAATTCTTGACTTGAATCAAAACAGTATCTATAAATGTCCATGTTACAAATGCAGTATGGTATGTAACTACAGGCAGTCCTTTTAGTCATGAATATGTCCCACAACATCTTTTTCAACACAACTGGTATTGAAAGTTGAAGGAAACTAGCAAATCAACTTTATGGGTAGCACTAGAACTTTTCTAGGCAATTCTAATGTATTATTATCTATGGAAATAAAAAAAGAAAGTTATTCATATTGGAAACTTCATGTACTCTTACTTAACTTCACCATTTTCATCTATTCCACCTTCCTCCACTTAATATCAGGTAGGAAAACCCAAAACAATGCTGTTACTCTTTGGGGGACATGTGTCAAGAATGGAAACCCCAGGTACAATATCCCTCTCCTCCCTTTACTGTAGTGTACCGTAAGAGATAAGACTGATTGCAACACAAGTCTTGGGTGATAAGGGATTCCCCCATAACCAGTGAACTGCTTTTGTCAATTATGCCCCTAGACTCCTGATATAGCAATAAAGAATTGGATGATCTATCTATCTATCTATCTATCTATCAATCTATCACCAGATGCCCCAATCCTGCAAGGGGTGGCCACAAACAAATCGCCTCCATGTCGCCCTCTTCCCTGCCATTTCACTGGCCTCCCCCCAGCTCATACCCCTCTCTCATATACCTCTCCATTCCATCCCTCCATCTCATCCTAGGCCTCGGCCTCACTCACATACACTCTCCTCACTTGTCCCTCGCTCTCCATCCTCTCCACATGGCCAAATGATAGATTGCTATACTGTAGTTAACCTAATACTGTACTTTTCAAAGCACAGTATTCTTTGCACTGGTAACATACAAGCAAACTCCTCAAAGATGTTAATATGGGAATGGCTATTTACAGTTTTTATCACTACACCTTTGGACATAAATACTGAAATTGTATACCTCATTACAATACTATCTATCTATCTATCTATTGCCAGACGCCTCAATCCCATTTGGGGTGGCCACAAACAAATCGCCTCCAAGTCGCCCTGTCCCCCGCCATTTCACTGCCCTGCTCCCAACTCACACCCCCCTCTCTCATATACCTCTCCACCCCATCCCTCCATCTCATCCTCGGCCTCCCCCTCCCTCTACCCCCCTCCACCTCACTCACATACACTCTCTTCGTCAGTCTTTCACCCTCCATCCTCTCCACATGGCCAAACCACCTCAGTGTGTTCCTCATAACGCTTCCTATCACATCCACATCCACACCACAACGCTCCTTTATATCCTCATTCGTCAGCCTGTCTCTCCACGTGACTCCACAGGCTCCTCTTAAATAACTCATTTCCACTGCTCTCACTCTTGACTTGTGTCCTTCCAACAATGTCCAAGCTTCACTTCCGTATGTTAGAGTTGGTATCACAATACTGTCATGTAGTAACTTTTTCACTTCCATGCTCACTTCCCTGTTTCTTATCACTGCTTTCAAGGAACCAGCAACCTTTCTTCCCTGCTGTACCCTTTCAAGCACTTCACCCTCCAAACCCCCATCCTTACTCATCACACTACCCAAATACTTAAACGTACTCACATTTTCCAATTCCTCACCATCTAACCTCGCTGTACATTCACTAACTTCACCTCTCTCAAAGACCATCACTTTACTCTTCCCTACATTCACCTTTAGGTTCCGTTTCTTACACACTCTCTCAAACTCATCCACCAAGCCTTGCAGCTCCCCTTCGTCTTCACTCAACAACACAGTATCATCTGCAAACAACAGTACAGGGAGTTTCCAAACACTATCCTCTCTCACCAGGGCCACTCCAACATCCACTACCCTACCTTGTACCTCTTTTATTACCCCATCCATGTACAGATTGAACAACCATGGAGACATGACACATCCCTGTTTCAACCCAACTTTCAAGGAGAAAAATTCACTTAGTTCACCATCCACACGCACTGCAGCCTTAACACTTTCCACAATCCTTGTCTATCCACCCTGTCATATGCTTTCTCCAAATCCATGAAAGCCGCATACAACTTCTTTCCCTTCTCTAGAAACTTTTCCACTAAAGATCTAAGAATGAATATCTGATCTACACAACCTCTTCCCTTCCTAAAGCCTCCCTGTTCTTCTCCAACTAATTTCTCTGTTCTTTCTCCAACTCTGTCTATAAGTATCCTACCATACACTTTTCCTATTATACTAAGAAGACAAATGCCCCTATGATTACCACACACTTCTTTTTCCCCTTTTCCTTTGTACAAGGGAATAATTATACCTGACCTCCAATCCTCCGGGACTCTACCTTCCTCCCAGGCCAATCTGCACATCTTCCACATCCATTCTACTACTATCTCTCCCCCATGCTTTCATTACAATACACAGTGAGAAAATAAGCAATAACTTTTGAATCCCAGTGATGCAATTTTCTGAATCCAACAAACGTATCAGAATACAGTATACTGTACAATACCTGTTTTAATTTTTGTACAATACATATAGTCAATAAAGCTGCATTTTTGTGTTAAGCTACACAGATACACATTCAAGTAAAACAAATAAGCTGTACTGATCTTTATCACATGTCCTTATGAAGTGCAGGCAAATTGAAACACATGCATCTCAGTAAAAAATAATTTTAACCATAAAAACGGAAGAACATTAGTTGTTTCTATGACCAGAATAACAAATGATTCCGAGGTACTTGATCAACATACGCTGTTTTGTTATCTACAAATGCATGCCACTGTCATTAATAATAAATACTGTACTGAGCAGATGAACTTCATGGGATAGTGCATACAATATAAAAGTTGAACAACTGTATACATATTTACACATTTACACTATACATATATGAATCAAGTCACTGGCTAGTCATTAACTGCACTAGTCATGGTACTAAACTAAATTCAGGCAATGATACATCACATATATAGTAACTACAGAGATGTTGCTACTGACTTACTTCTTCATCTGGAGAGTATTTTAGTCACAGCACACATTAACTGAAGTCAACATACAAATTATAAAATGTAAAAGTGGAACCTTTTATAATTATTTTAACAGTTTTACACCTCAAACGATGAACATAAAAAAATAAAACTTAATTTGGCATAGCGTAATACATTATAATTTATTTGTACCCATACAAAGATACAGTATAAAGAAAACTTGAGGAAAAGCACTGCAAATAAATGCAGATGAAAAAGTATGTTGAAGGAAGACTGCTCTCAATATGTGATTGAGAGGGTAGAAATGTACAGTATACTATTCTAAGGTTGGGATGCTGAGGGTATTCTATACCCCTTGGTATCAAGGTATGGCTTCTAAAATACCACAGCATATTGAAGCCTTTATACACAAAAATGAAAACAAAATGAAACTGACTGCAAATTAAGGGAAACAGTAAAAGCAACTTCAAAGGAAGCAATGGACCTTCAAGTCAATTTGTCTTAAATGTACTAAGAATTTCACAGAAGAGGAGGAGGCTAAAAAACACAACAACAAGGACTGCTTGTAAATGGAATGTATTAAAGGCCAAACTGAAAGAATAAACTACCTGTACAAGCAGTCCTCATCTAAAGTCTGGGATGTCTTCAGAAACACCTGTATCACAACTTTTCTCATACAATTACAGTTCATTCACTTAAACATGGCCAAATTTTTTCTTCCTTTAGCAACTTTTTGCAATAACTCAGGGTCAAAATAAAATGACTACAGTTCTTACATCTTTTCCACAGCACTTCATCATGACTAGTATTATATTCTAGCATTAATTTCTTGCTATACCTCATCATTAAAGATGGAAAGATTACAGTTTTAGTTCAAGTTAAAGTGAACTGAGAAAAGTAGATACTGTAAATTGGAGAAAATTGGCAAAACAGCTTCATTAGAAACAAAGGTAATTTTATAGACAATTTTTCTACACCTTACTGTTGATTTCAAAGAAAAATTATATAAAAAAAGGCACTTTATAAGGAGAAGTTACTTTACATAAGGGATGTGTTCCAAAATATCACAGCTTCTTCAATTCAAACTGTTGCTGACCGGAGGAAAGCAAAATTGACTTTGTAAATAGCAAAGTAGTTTTTATGAATAATTCTTTTATTTCATTCAACCATCATCTAATCCTGTGCTGCTCCATGAGGAGCACAGGAGCCTGTTACTAGACAGGTTGGTCCTGACATTTAAGATGAAAGTGACCAACCTTACTCATCCCTGAGTGGCATTACAGGAGCAATAAACCCCAACCACCCCTTGGATATAAACCTGCACAGGATTTATCCAATCAGAGCATCTTAATTACCAGCTAAACCACCAGGTGCCATAATCTGATTATATGGCTACCACCGACAGTGTAGTAAATGGTTTCCTGGTGTACAGGAAACCATTTGGCTTGTCACTCAGTGTAGAGTCCCCTGTAGACAGAAGGAAGAGGAAAGAATGAAGGAAAGAAAGACAGAATAGGAATGAAGGAATGAAAGAAGGAAGAGAGGAGAGGACAGTCACCCGTGAGCAGCACTACAGTGAGTGAGTGGATGGTGAGCACCCCCACCTTCAGTTAACAAAAAAGAACATCAATAAAGGTGTAATAACAAGGACCTTTTTCAGTAATGCAAATGAACATCAATAAAGGAGAGTAATAACCAGGATCTACTTTTACAAAACAAAAAGGATCATCAATAAAGGTGAGTAATAACCATGACCTACTGTGGTATATATGTACTGTATATACAAGCACATCAATAAAGGCAACTAATACCAAGGGCTTAGTAAATGAGGCCTGGTCCATGGTGCCAGTCACAGAGGTGGTTGTGTCATGATCCACTGATATGAATCCCTAAGAAGCAACTGAATGAGTTTTTTTTTATGTGTAGAACCTGGAATATAAACTAGTCAGCTGCCCATAAGTCAACATTTCACTAGCATGGCTTCAGGTTCCTACAATTCACAAAGGGTACTGTAATATGGGATTAGATTAGGAATACTAGGGGGAAAAAAAAAAAAACGGTAGTGTGATAATACATTAGTGGATTCATGGGAGGGATCAAGATGGATTAAGGACAGTGACAAGAGAAGCTTGAGAGATAAGAGAGTACATTATTAGTATCAAGGGTGGTGATAAGAGCAGCTAGAGAGATGAGGGAGTGTTGGGATCAAGAGAAAGTAAAGATAAGATAACAATAGGATCAAAGCTGGTGATAAGAGCAGCTAAAGAGATAACGGTGCACTAGGAGCAAGGGTAGTGATAATGGTAACTTGGGACAGGAGGGCATTAGAAACAAGGGTGGTGATACAAGGTAAGAAGAAGTTCTTATTTCACAGTAAAAGTAAGACTGTCTCTCCATGGCCATCTTGGGATCTGAACAACTAATGAGGGCAATAAGGAAGAGACAAAGATGCATACTGAACATCAAACTTATTGTTAGAGAGTAAAAAGTGGGAAGTATTAGTTCTTGTTTGATTATTCACTATGTTATGAATCAAAGGAAGAACTCAGTATGCTGGGACTTAAAGCAAAAACTCTATGCTGCAAATAAAAGGAAAAACTAAGTACCACGTATGATCTCCCTCACCTTCTTTCAGTCAATCAGTACAACAGATACTATATAATATCTGTCTAATATATGATCAGACAATGGATGGAAAAATAAAGGTGTGTCATGTGTAGATACAGAACCATGGAAATGTGCAGAAAGAACTGACAATATGGGGGGGGGGGGGATGAGGAGGAAGCGCATTAAGGTACAAAAGTAGTGTACCAGGGGCATGTAAGATAGCAGATGGTGGTGGGACACATGTAAATACCATCATGACCTTCAACAGATACTGTACTACGGTAGCTTAACTTTGGGAAAACCTCTCCTCCTGAAAGGGGTTGAAGGAATATTCAATACATTTTTTCAATACCATACCTCCCTAAGCCAAAACATAATCAGCAGGTGATACCAAGAAGATAAAAATGTTACAGGTATTCTTGTGCTTAAGGGGTTAATACTTATGTCTCGTAGAGAAACATGGAGAGGCACAAGCCACAAGTTAGGGGATACTGAAATGAATTACCCCTCATGAGCATCTGGAGCTACCAGGGAATGATAGGTGAATGAGTAAGTGTTGTATTCTAGGTGACACAGATTTCACAGCATCTCTACCTTATCAATTAGTTTTGCATATTACACCTTCACATTCTCCTACAGTATATGTTAATTTAATACTGACATTACCTGCATCAGTAACACAGAAGATGGTGAAGTATAATTACCAAAATAAATAATTAAGGAAAAGATATTCACAGCTACTTAGAATATGACCTAAGGTAAAATGGTAGAAAATGTAGGGCAGATGTCAATGTAATTTAATGTTCATTTGTTCATTCATACTTAAACATTTTAGACGTGATGTTTTTCTTATTTGGAAGTGCAAGAAAATGAGAAAAATGAGGAATGGTTATTGTAAATCAGTGCCAAGGAAAGGATGAGAGGTAGCCTGTAAATTAAAAGGTAAGAATTAATTACATAAGGCCAGAAAGATATCTATCTATCTATCAATTGCCAGATGCCTTAATCCCTAAATCGCCTCCACGTCACCCTGTCCCCCGCCATTTCACTGCCCTGCTCCCAGTTCACATCCCCCCTCTCTCATATATCAAGGCCCTTAATCTTATCAGTTTAAGAGACTCCCTAGCACCTCTTCCTTACCAGTTCAGTTCTGCATATGTCACAATAGTAAGCTCTTTTGTGTTGTTTCAATAATCTACATTTGTATTAGAAAGACTGAGACAACATAAAAAAAAAAAAAAACAGTTGAATGTAGAATGTAAAATATGTTGCAAAGGAAGAGATATTAAAAATCCTCCTAAAGTAATGAGGAAACTATAACAAGTGAGAGACTGGACAATACTTGATCACATAACTCTTCTGACCATCCTCAAATGATACAAGGACAGGACATTAGACAAGAGAGATATACAGTAAATATTACTTAGTACAAAAAGTGTTCATACAATACTGTACTCAGAATGCTAGTGATCACATAATACTGAGTCAAAATACATGCGAGTGCATTAACAGATTCTTTGCATAAATGAAAGAAAATATTTAATACAGGTGCTTCCCTACTTATGAACTCAGATGGTTCTGAGAGTGAGTTCCTAACCTGAAAAGATCATTAGTAAAAATTCACTGATACTCGAGGCCAAATATATAATAGGTACATACCAGGTATTAATGGTGAACATTATGAAAAAAGGTAGAAGATGAAATGCCAATGCTGTACCAATTACTTCAAGTAAATAACTACGTTAATTTTTTAGAAGCTTACATACCTGTACTTTACACCAATATTTTAATAATGCATTCTGCAGATTTCACTGCAACATAACTTAATAAATATGTATCTCTAAAAGTTTGTATTCCAAAAATTTGTACGAAGGGCTGTAACTGTACTGTAGTTCTAATGCAAACATGAGAAACATTAACACTTTGGTATGAAACATGGACATCTATCCAATAATAGTAGCTGAGGGTGGTGCACTTTGAGTGATGATGAAGGCCCCATCAGTTAAGGGATGAGGATGAGCCATCAGTGTTGCTGCCATGGCCTGCTCATCTGCTGCATCCTGCTGCTGCTGTTGCTGATCTGATGTGGGGCCACCAAGTTGCATCTTGTGTTTACGCCACATGTGGGCCTTTAGGTTGCCCTTGGTCTCTGAAGCATATTCACACCGAGGGCAGGGGAAAGGCTTCTCCCCAGTGTGAATCCGTAAGTGTACATTGAGTGTCTCTTTGCGCTTGAAGCTCTTTGAACAGACTTCGCACTGGAACTGAGGTCGTGTTTCGTGCACCATACTTACGTGTTTTTTGAGGGCCATGGCTCCACGCATCACCTTGCCACAAAACTTACATGCCACCTCCACCTTCCTGTCTTCATGCTGACGCTCGTGCATGTTTAACTTCCATTTTTTACTGAAGGTTTCACCACAGTGACTACATATGAATAAGCCCCCTGTATCTCCAACTTGAATGTCATGCAAGCTGTACTTATGCCTAGCTAAGGACTTGGAATTGGACATTTGCTTGTTGCACACATCACAGATAAGATTTCGCTTGATACACTGGCGGTCAGGACACACGGGATTGTCAGGGCTAATTGGCAAAGTAAGATCCTCTCCCTTACACTCTTTTTTACGGCAGAAGTTACATCCCTTAGCCAGAAAGACAGCGAGGCAGAGTGGCAGTATTCCTTGTGCTTCCACCTGGTCCACCATAATGTGCATGATTAGTTCCTCGTGGTAGGATGGGTTTACGTATAGTTCTAGATCCGACACTGCTCTCTTTTTCAGATCTGAGCTTACTTGTTGGAATGACGCTCGTGTAATGGCTCCTGCAGACCCCGACAATAGTTCCTCCCCACTCTCTCCCTCCCCAGCCATCCTACTCACCAGGTCATCTAAGTCCTGTGGGGCAGAGGAATCTTCAGGCAGTACATCTCCCTCTAGTAGTGGGGGCATCAGTGAATCCTTATTATCACCTCCAGTCTCACTTCTCCCTCCACCACCTTTCCTTCCACCCATCCGGATGCGGTAGCGGTACATGGCGATCATGTGCACGTACTTTGATATGTGCTGGGGGTCAATCTGCCGGTAGTTGATAATCTGCATGTCCCCCACAGTAATGGTTTCAACTTCCTGCACCACAGAATCACCCATGGAAGCTTTGTTGTAGGCTTCATCAATGAGAGCATTACCAGTGTAAGTTCCTAAGACATCTACATTGAATCCCCCACTCTCTCCCTCTCCACTTGTACCCGTGTCTGAGGAGCCTTGCTGGACCAACAAGTTGTCTCGCTCAATAACCGCATTCATGACTTCTGAGAAGAACTTGGTGAGGTCGTTCTGGTCAAAGAGCTTGGTTAGCAAAATATCTGCATGCCAAAGTGTGATGATGTGCTGGGATGTGCGTGCAATCTGCAGTGTGGTGGCAGAAGGGTCAAACAGCTCCTCAATCTTGCCCAGGAATGGAGTTAGTGCACTATCCACAATCTTCTGCACTGACACCTGCGAAATAAGTGATACAGTTGAGAGGAACTTCTTTTACTAACTTCAAGAGGCTGGATACTGGATATTCAAACTTGACTGGTCAGTCTAGTTAACATTTTTATTCTGATGACATATTATAAATTTCTCTCTTATCTCCATACATTTTTCTTCAACTTAAAATGAGACTTTTACTAATGACAGATTAAACAGAACATTAACCCTTCCACAACTACAGATCCGTCAAAAGATATACACAATTATCTACAAATTGTAAGAACAGAATAAAAGCAACTTACCTGGGAAAAAGGGGTTAAACTATTTTTCTGTGGTTAGTCTATAACAAGCTATTAAAAAAAAAAAAAAAAAAACTTACTATATCAGACAACAACTGGACTGAACACCTTAAAAGTAATGAACAGTGCACATGAGCATATGCACACATGCGTGGCTATGATCCGCCCAAGGTTAGAATATGCAGCAGTGGTGTGGTGCCCAAATAAAAAGAATGATATAAACAAGATTGAGAGAATACAAAAAACAGAAACCAAGATGGTCCCTAGCCTGGCAGATCTATTGTACAAGGAGAGTCTAAAATAGCTGGGTATGCCTTCCTTACAAGAAAGAAGAGAGAGCAGCGACATGATTACAGTGTTCAGGACCATGGTGGGAGTAAACAAAATTGACAGAGATCTGTTTGTATGGGAAGAAAGGGCAACAAGAGGACATGGAATGATATTGAAAAAGACAAGTTGCTTGAAGGATACCGTATCAAGAAATACAGTTTTCCATATGGATGCACTGACCTGTGGAATAGCCTGGACAAAAAAATCGTTCTGTCCAAAATTTAAATGAGTTTAAAGCAAGTTTGGCCGAGGAATGGAGACAGGACCCCAAGAGCGTAGCTCCTTTCCTGTATATCACAACTAGGTAAATACATGGTGGCATGCACACACACACACACACAACATACATACCTTCATCCTGCCATGCACATCCTCTGCTCCATCATGGTCCGTAGCTCTTCTTTTCCGTTTCCGCTCCTCCCCTCGATACCCCTCCTCATCAGCTGCAACACCACCAATACCCCCACCACCCCCATCTCCTCCAGGCTCAGCCAACAGGGGCACCACAGACATGTCAAGCTGCTCTCTGTGTCGTTTCCTCACACGACGTGGCTCCTTTTCCTCAACCTAATTAAGTAAAGGCAGGAAATTAAAGGCAATCTAGATTAAGGTACCTGGTTGTAAAAATATATAGATTAACAGAAAGACTGCAAGACAGACTGACTGATACATATTAAAGCTCCACTTTCATAAGACACTACTACTATGCTTAGTACAGTATAGATAAAATAGAAAGATAGATATTACAGACAGATACAGTACAGATAAAAAGACAGATAGATGGACAAAGACAACTCTTTATCCATCCATCCATCATTCAATACCATGTTGCTCCATGAGAGGCGTAGAAGCCCAGGGTTAGGAAAGCTGGTCCTGACATTTAAGAAGAGAGTGACCAGCTTCACTCATCCTTGAATGGCAATAGGTGGGCAATAAACCCCAACTATCCCTTGGATATAAACCTGCACAAGCTCACTCTGAGTGCCTTACTTACCCACTAACCCACCAGGCGCCATAATTTGGTTACATAGTTGCCACCCAGTGTAGTAAATGGTTTCCTGGTGTAAAGGAAACCATTTGGCTTGTCACTCAGTGTAGAGACACCCATAGACAGAAGGAAGAGTAAACAAAGAAGGAAAGAAAGCCAAAAGAAATAGGAAGGAAAGAAACAAGGAAGTGAGGAAAGGGCATTCACTCGAGAGCAGCACTACATTGAATGAGTGGATGGTGAGTGCCCCCACCATTTTTTTTAACATTATCTTTTTGCTATAAAGTCAAGGAATTCACAGAAATGCTGCCATTTGAAAAAAATGGCAGCATTTTTACCTAAAAAGCTAATTTTCTTATTTTCTTTGGTGCTGGAGAGGAATGCCTTTATGTAGTGGCACTTACACAGCTGGGCAGTGGAGGTGCTTGGCTATATTCTACATGCATTCCTCAGCTCCCTCCCTATCCCCACAGCATGAGGATGGTGAACTGCAAGAGAAGGACAACTATCTGCAATCTACTAGGTTCATATTTATATGAACCTGGGGCTACAACTACTGCTTTAACTACTACTGCTGCTACTACTACTACTAGCGATTTCTCCTAACTTATAGCAGGAAATGTTTTTAAAAAGCTGATAGTTTGGAACACATCCCTACCATATGACAATGGCCACCTGCAGAATTAAGTGTTGGTGCGTACTTACTTCTCTGCCAGCCACCTCTTGATCGTAGAGTTCCAGAGCCTCCTTCATCTCAAACAGCGTGAGGACCTTCCGGATGGAAGCTGTTCCCTTGCCCCACAGTGTACTCATTGAACCTGTAAAACAACACAGATCTCTAAGTCATCTGTCAGGCCATTGTTATTCAGCAAAATCCAAGTCAACTATCTGTCATGTTCTCTTTAATAGGAAAAATATTGTACCTGTTTACCATCCGCCATGCCATTTTTAGAACCTGTATGCAAAATACCTGACAACCATCTGTCATGCCCACTGTGGTACCATACGGAAAATAAAAATAATAAGGTGTTCATTTTCCTGTGCTAGAGGATAATTTCTCCTGAGATTATGAAGTTTATTGAAGATGTTCATTATCCATAAAATGTTAACTGAGGTCATCATAAAAAACAAACAATTAAATGGAGTCTGGAAAAGCCATAAATTTCTTTTGTTCTACGTATCTAACTTGAGGGCCAGCAAGTCCTCCTCCACATACCACATGGTGCAGTCACTTTCATGCCACTACTTCGGAACTATATCATACCATCCACACTAATAAGGGATGGATTAGGAATGCAGTTTTTAAAAAGAGGACAGAGTCTTCTGGAAGACTAGATGAGACTGTCAGACATGTTCAAATTCTTATACTGGTCCCTCCCCTTACATGGACGCAATCTCTGAGGTAGTACTGACTGCTTTCTAATCATCATAAACTGGTTTGTCATATTCTACATCCTAATACCTAGTCTCTGGATTCCAATAAAGTACCTGTGGCAATAATCTATTTAATTCTCTCTTTCTCTACTCATCACCACTCCCTCATGCAACTCCAAGCCTTCACTGATCTACAGTGTTTTAATTCATCCCAGAATTTATTTCTCATCGTGTGGTGCAATGTAATGCAAATGTTATACACAGTGAATGTAAATGGGATTCCTGACATAACGCATACCAGTAGGTAAATAAGAGCTGATATAACCATCATCTATCTCTGATGCCTCGTCAACACTTGGATATTTCAACAGGGGATGTCTGAAAAAGAATTGCCTCCGTGCTACTCTGTCCCTGTATATGACTTTTAGTTTCCTGAAATTCATCTTCACCTCTTCCTCCCCCACTATATACTGTTCCATTCTTCCTTGCAAGATCCAGTCTCCCTTTTCCATCACTACCCTCAGATTTGTTTTACTTTTCAAGACATTCTTTGGCACCCTACTTATGTGCATTCTTTAAACTGATCCATACCATCTCAAAGTTTCTCTCTTTAAATTAAACAATCCTACATCTCGTTCATATGATCTACTCATCCAATCTGAAAGTTCTCATAAAACTCTCCATAACTTGTACCATCCATCCTGCTTATGACTGCTGTAGCTATTCTGAAAAAGATAACTTACGCTGATTGTAACTTACCTGTGTACATGTAAGAAACCACAGCATCAACCACATCAAAGTTGACATCAATGGGTAGTGTGAAGCGACAGAACTGGTGGAGGTATTTGAGCTTCTTACGTCGCAGATACATCTGTCGATAGAAGTATGCGCTCCGCGCCACCAATACTGATCGGTGAGCCTACAGGTGAAGAAAATGTGTTAACCTTCTCACCCACGATTTTGCCAGATTCGTACATCATCATCATCATCATCATCACTATTATCACTGTCCTGACCTCTCTCTCTGATCTGAGAATGGGATGAGGTAGTATCCAGAAAGTATGAGGAGAGAAAGCACGACAGAATGAGAACTACCAATGGGCTGTCCAGAGAAATGAGTCTCACCCATCCACTTCCCATTCATACTCCCCGAAACTTGGTTCTACCTCACAGGCCTAACAATCCCAGGTGTACATATCTTCTTAATACTTTTCTTTATAGATATCTTTCTCGCTGGACATTCAGAATGGTATTTACATTTTAACTTGAATTTCAAGTTTCAAATGATCACCAATTTAAGTTCCATTAATATGATATGCCTGCAAATCACCAAAGCTTAATATAAGAAGTGAGTAAACCTTAGCTGAAAGGACGGAGTCCAAGGCTGATAATGGAAAAGAACTGCAACTTGGTAAACAGAAATGAAAATAAAGTGAAGAGTGGAGGAAGTAACTAATGAGCACTAAGTGTACATGGATGTGAAAACTTTACATGAAACAACTTTCAAGAAGGACAAACTGTATGTGCTTCTCCCAGCTGGAACCAGCTAAGTTGCTCAGGCAGCACAAATAAGGCAAAAATATAAGACAGCTTACATAGACCATCTGTCGCTTGTCTACATCAACAAGGGCTGTATTGCAGTCAACACGCAGCTGCCGCATCTGTTCCAGTGCCACACCCAAGGATGGATCAGCAAATTGCAAGTGTGGGGGTTCGCTGGCTATGTCTCCAGGTCCGTCTCCTGCTGCACCATCATCCCATGGTGGAGGCGGTGGCGGGGGAGCTTTACGAGGCCGACCCAAGCGGCCGGGGATACGCTCAACTGGAGACATGCAAAGTGGATCTCTGGGTCCATAGCCAACCACCTGTAAACAAATATCATATTAACAAATAAAGTGGAAAGACACCTTTTGGTAGTCTAATACTGCTGCTGCCAGACAATTTCATATTCAGCTTATGGAAGCCACTCAGTGAATTGGTTAATGAGGTTGTAAAGGTATGAAATCTCTAAATATATTTCTACATATATCTATATCTATCTATCTATCAATTTATCTATCTCTTAAACTGAAAAAAGTGATCTGGAAAAAGCAGGAATAAATTATAAAAACCCTCAGGCTTTTTTTTTTTTTTTTTTTTTTTAAACTTGATAATAATGTATGGCCTATTTCTCTGGCCAAGCTGTTGAGTAGTCCTTCCATCATGGTTTTCTTTTTTCATACTTTCTAGGTTATACCTCACTCCATCTCTGGCTAATCAAAATGTCACAATGATGATGATAAAAATAACAATAATACAAATACTGTACAAGAGTCACTATGACATCCTTGCCCTCCATTCATGGGCTCAAATCATCATGAAGAAATGGAGGATTTTTCGATCTTGCAATGCTACCAATGGCATATAGACATAAATATTCTGGATTACACCAGTTCAGCTCCACACTCCTAAAGGGGGTAATATGAGACCACCTATTACCAAAACAATAGTCATAAAATATAAACAATCATATAAAATAACTCTGATACATAAACACAGATATTGTACAAGACTAACCTTAACATCATCACTCTCATCTATGAGCACAGTCACTTGTTCAATCTTAAATGGCTTCTCCCCATCATGATCCTTTTTTATTTTATGAAGATCAATAAGTGTGGCATTAGGAGCCAACTTGGTGACAGATCCAGGTGGGGGCTGGACTGGAGGGGGTAAGGGTTCCCCACTTGGCCCAAGGGGAGTACCATCTACAGAAGTGTTAAAGAGGGGTGGAATGTTGCCTCCAGTTCCTATCCCACCATTCTGTGAGCCAACCTGCAATGGTAAAGGGTGTGAAGGGAAACCAGAGTTACTACGGTACACCCATTTTACCGTAGGGTGGCTTTAAATTGCAATCTATCTACTGAGCTAGACTGAATGTTAGAATATGATGTAAATGATGAAGAATTCCTGTGGAAAGGATTCAGAACCACAGTTATTGTCCAATTTTGCCACTGAAGTACATGAAATTAGCCGCAAAAGGAGAAAAATCTGGACCAAGATATGGTAAAAACGACTACAGTTACGGTAGGGAGGACAAAAAGGAACATGAGGGGGTAACAGCTACAGAAATTTTGAAGAGAGATGCTTTGCTGCTTTTGGTTCCTAGCCGTTTTGAGAGACAATGTGAAACAGCAAAGGGTGTGAGAGGAAGAAGGCTTAGGGTAATGCCTAGCAACAGCACATGGGTCAACTCACTGAGGTTAGAGATGTCTTTTTTTCATTTTCTTCTTGCCATCTGATAATTTTATTCAGCTTAGAAGAGATTTTTGGAACTGGAGGAATTAGATACAGCCTTAACAAATCCATTCAATATGATAGGCCATTCATAACTTGAAAATTCTTGTAGCAACTGCAATAAACAAAAACATGAACCAGCTCTAATGTATGGAAGTGAAGCTTGGACTTTGTTGGAGGGACACAAGAGTGAGAGCAGTGGAAATGAGTTATATGAAAGGAGCATGTGGAGTCACATGGAGAGACAGTCTGACAAATGAGGATGTGAAGGAGCATTGTGGTGTGGACGTGGATGTGATAGGAAGCGTTAGGAGAAACACACTGAGGTAGTTTGGCCATGTGGAGAGGATGGAGAGTGACAGACTGATGAGGAGAGTGTATGTAAGTGAGATGGAGGGGGACAAAAGGAAGGGGAGGCCAAGGATCAGGGGGAGGGATGGAATGGGGAGGTATATGAGAGAGGGGGGTGTGAGCTGGGAGCAGGGCAGTGAAATGGCGGGGGACAGGGCAATGTGGAAGCGATTTGTTTGTGGCCACCCTGTATGGGATTATGGCTTCTGACAATAGACAGATAGATAGATGAACCTAGTGGACTGCAAGCTGAGATTCCCCTACTCTTGCAGCTCATCATCCACATTTTCAGGGCACATGAAGGGTGTTAAGGGTAGAGTAGCAGCTCAGTTATATCAGTGCCCCCATGTGAAGGCGTCCCTCTCTAGCACCTCAAAACACTGAACAGAGACTACACCGTACCTGTGATGGTATGGGATTGAAGAGGTTAGGGTTGGGGTCTGGGTGGTTCCTGGTGGGTGCCCCGGCTGGGAAGTGACGCTGGCACGCATGGACAGCCGGCCTTCCTTCCTCCAGCCCCAGCACCTCAAGCCAACGTTGATAAGCACTCTCATCCTTGCTCCTTTTTGTTGAATACACTACAACATCTGATAAATAATAAAATATTCCCTTGGGTTCAAAAATGGTAATAAGGAACTGGCTGTTGGATTTTTGCTTCTGATTCCAAACTGTTATGAAAAACTGACATTTTTATTTTTTTTTCATTAAAATACAACCCATGGACAGATAATCTAACATGAAAAGTGCATCCTTAAAATTTATGGGACAGAGATGATCAGCAGTCACATGTAGTTATATGGCACTCTTTGTAATAGTGGGAGTTACAAATGTCTGCTTACTGGCTGACGAGGCGCCACAACCCGGGACATGACATCGACGCGACACCACCCGCAGGTCCCCACTGATGGACATGACTTACACCACGCACCACATTCATCTGTAGAGAGGGATCATTCAAATACTGTAGCTATTAGATAACAGGTTGATCTGGCCCCTAAACCAATCCATCCCCAAGTCATTCCAGTTAGCTAACCTTAGATTATGTTTATTCAGGCTAAATTACTGGTAGGTTAGATTAGGATAAGTTAGGTCAGGCCTTACTTGGGAATGGAATGACTGGGGTCGGACTGACTAGGATGTGACTGATTTTGGTGCAAGAATGACCGGAAAAGAAATATTAAGTGGGTGCTAATCAATTGTATGCTGACTGGGGAGATAAGGTACAACAGTTTGGCCAAATCTGGATCCTCTTTAGGTTCCAGTTCGGCCAAGACTGTTGTGCCTCACTCCAATGAACAATTCCTTATGCTGGTGAAATTCTCAGGGGCAACCCCCTGAATCCAAGTGAAGGCCTGTTTATTCTTACTGCTACCCAATGATTTTAATAATGGCTTACTTGCCTCTTCCAGAACTCCATCTGTTACTAACTGTGTGTAGCCTACCTATCCCCTTTAGTTAGAAAAAAAAAAATCATTATGTAATTTGAGCTTTTGTGCAATTATTTTATACTGTTAATAATTTGGAGGCACATGGTTACATTTGGTGCACATGCATAGCATGATGTGAGGCAGGGTGAGGTTTCATTATGACAGTGACAATTACTGGCTGCATGTGTAGCAGTGCTCAGGGACTATGACCTATATTATGAATAACTGGATGAGGACTCTGGGTGACCCATGGTTGTTGTTGCTGAACCCTGGTCTCTCTGGCCAAGGAAACTACTGATCACAGGTAATTAGCAACTGCTTTTATGGGGCCGTCCAAACAGGTAAAGTGCACTACATGAACGATGTAGTGATACAATGCCCGTAGTGCTAGACCATATTTCACCTGGGTCAAACCAAAGTCCTTACCATGATGAAGTACTGAGAAATATGGGAAAGTTGGTCTCCCGGGGTGTGCCACCTAGGGGACATAGTATCACCATGTGAAGGCTTCCTTTCAGCTGCTGTGGTATACAGTAATCAGTTAGCAAGTCACCCTGGAAAGGCAAAGATGTGGCTTCAAGTACCATCAGTGGTTGTAGAATTTTTTTCCATCCTTCCCATGGATCATCACACAGCTTGAATAAGGAAAATACAATTTTTAAGATTGTGAAAATAAATAGAAACAGACATCTCCATGCTCAATGGGTTAATCAAAATTTGATTATTCATAGAATCAACGTAGAGATATGACAATGATCATATGGATGTGCAGTGTGTCCTTGAATGTGAGGCCTGGGGAGCTAGGATTCCAAATGAAAGTTTTGAGAGGATGGGATTGGAGTGTAGCCTATTGGTGCTGTGATGAGGTGTAGACTGAGATGGTTTGGGCATGTTGAGAGGATGGAGGATGACAACTGGGTGCAGAAAGAGAGGTGTGACCATCAGGAGCAGGGTTGCAAGAGGCAGACCAAAAAAGACCTGGGATGTGGTCACAGAATGTGACCTCAGGGATAAAGGAGAACCACCATTGGGTGACCAAGGCTGATGCATGAATGCATGTTGGAGCCTCCATAAATGTTAAGACTGTCTACTGGCCACTATGACCAACCCTACATAACCTCAAATCATGACCAGACCTCATCTGTCAAAATGATGCTGGTTATAATATCTTGCCATAAAAAATTACTTGTTGGCCTGTGATTTCAAGTTGCTGAGTAGGTAAGGAATGCTGTCAGCATTACAAAAATTGTTTTTAAGGAAAAAACAAGCCATATCTGCATAATGTTATCAAAATGCAAATTGCAGCCACAATACGGTGTACGAAATTAGTTGTTTTTGGCAAAAATACTGTATCAAGAACCTCCTAAAGCACTGCAGGTGGTTGTGAAGCAAATCATATATAGTCTACTAATGCAAAATCAAAGCCACACCACCCTCCCAAGCCCATGAAATACAGATAACCAAGCCAAAACATTACTGCAAGGCTCAAATTCCTAATACAAGTTATAATTCTACCTAGTGCCTACCCTAACTTCATTAATACGCTACTCGTCCACCTAGAATAACTTTACTCATATTGTTAACTTTATTAGTAACGATTTCTTGTTCAATTACCATTGTCCTCTAACATTTTCCACCCATTTTTATTCACCACGTAGCCCAAGACAATTATTTCTCCCATTTTTGTTTATATACAAGGGTAAAGTCAAGCAGTTATTATTTCTCCCAACCTTATAACTCTCCCTTCACAACCCTTTATTCCAGAGTCCATGAGCCAGACTACAAGGTTCTCTGATCCCCTTATTCCATAGCCAATAGTGGAATGATTCAAATAACACCCAGCGCCTGAACTCTTATAAAATATAAACTCACAAACACTGCAGATCCTGATAATGGCGTCGACACAGAGGGCAGCACCGGCAGTGTAGGAATGGTGTTCGTGTGTTGGGGACCCGGGGAGTTTGAAAAGCTGGAACTTTTTTGTATGTCTTAAACAGATAAATAACTAATAGGGTGAAATCTACCTTTACATACAGGTAAAAGTAATAAATAGAAAACTTTATGAGCGATAACAGTACCAAATAAGAAGGATTATGGGCTACAGCTTCATGGCACTTCTTCCTGAGCGAATTACCTTTTACCTTACACCTTTGCATGATATTTTATGTTATTCATGACGTTTTATTTTTGAAAATGATTCTATTAATTATTTAAAGGAGGATATTGAGCTGTAATATGCAGAATAAATCGCAGAATAAGAAGAGATGCCTTTTTTGTTCGTCATAATTATTCTACTGTAGTATAGACACTTGTAGGACCTGCCTGGCATGAGGCAACTGGCCTACTGCAGTTACCCTCTCTTAATTCTTGTCTTCCAATCTCGGAGGCTGCTGTTGTTTCTTTATGTGCATGATTACCAAGTGAAATAAAAATAATTTGACGTTACGAAGGCAGCCTAGGCCTATCCCAACCACTCACCTGGCTACCACCACTTAGGCATCTCAGGTCATACGCTAGTTTGCTGTGCAGTGTGATGTAAAATCATGATAACATCGTAACTTCTACAAGAGAGAGAGAGTGAGAGAGAAATGTCCTGATCGTCTGGAACAACTTATGACAGGTACCCCATCTCTCTCCAAATCCATCACCTCCCCGTCCCCCTTTTTAAACAAGTGGTTTAGAAAAAAAAAGAAAAAAAAAGGTTCATTTCCTTTCCCTCCTTCTCCCTCTAAAACACCTTTCTCCTTCCTCCTCCTCCTCTTACTTCACTCTTCTCCCCACCCCATGTTGACACTTCCCCATCCCTCTCCCCTCCATACCCCAATTCCCTCCCCATACACCCCTTCCTCTACTCCCCTTCCTCCCACACGCCCATTTCGTTTTTCTCACCCATCCCCTTATCTTCCCACTCACCCAACTCACTCCACCCCTTCCCTCCTAATTCCCTTCGCCTGTATGTGTTTGTGAAGTGTAGTGTTGGGTGGAGGAGGAAGGATGTACTGAGACACTTGGGATTATTTTTGATTTAAGAGTGATGTAAAATAAAGCTACAAAGGTGGAATGGATCTTGAGGTGAAGAGATGAACTGTATGCCTCTCATATTCATATTATTCTTGACTTAAAGTACTATTGTCCCACCCACAGAGGCTGCCAAATACAGCCATTGTCCCTGATTGTCACTCACGCTCTCACCTACGGTAGTTACTGTACCGTTATGAAGGACAGAGTCCAGGCTATATGAGGGGGGGGGGAAGGGCTGCTTTACCTAGGAAAAAGACATTTTGCACAATGGTAGGCCTCTACCTGCACCAGATTTTAGGTACGGTGGGACCTTCGATGGCTGCCGCCGCTGGGGGGATGGCCCTAGGGAGTCCTGGCCAATGTCAACATGGACGGTCATATTTAAAAAAAAAAAAAAAAAATCTACGAACAAGAATTTTTGTGCAATGGAAGGCCTCCACCCAGACAAGAAATAAGACAGGGTGGGATTCTCGAAGGCCAACCCCCATGGAGGGGTGGGGGGCTGGGTCCCGGAGCAACGTCTGTATTCGCAACCATACTGTTTGACGCTGGGAAGCAGCATTTTCACAGTGGTAAACCTCCACCTTAACCAGGTTCCAGGTAGGGTAGGACTCCTCCGCCCTCCACGGGGGGTAGGGGACGCCAAAATGCGCGGCCATTGTTTAATATCATTCCCCTCAGAATACAGCAGGGGTGGGTGCGGCTGGTAGAGGTGTCCTTTTTTTTAAATTCTTGGTGATCTGTATTTGTGGCTTCTTTCTTCTTCCAGTATTCGCCCACCTTCATTATAGTATTTTTGTTTTCTTTCCTTTTCTAGTTATTGATAGACAAAAGAAAAAATGTAAAAAAAAAAAGCATGTTTTATAAATTACTCTCTCTCTCTCTCTCTAGTACTGTCACTAAGCTGTCAGAGTGGTGAGTCACAGCATAACAATGGACAACATCCGTCGAGAGAGAGAGAGAGAGAGAGAGAGAGAGAGAGAGAGAGAGAGAGAGAGAGAGAGAGAGAGAGAGAGATTTGTGATAAGTGGGGCATAAGAGATGTGGTGGTAACAGAGGTAGACTGCGAGATAATGCTGATTTCATGTGTGCAGTGTGTCGGGAAGAGCATGTAACATAGATTATTATCAGGCGTAAAAAGACTAACTGATAGTGGGTCTCTTGAGTGTGTGGAAATTTTGTTATTTGGGGGATATGTTATGTGCTGGGGGTGGGGCTGGAGCTAGCTGTGTGGCTAGGGTAAAGAGTGATTGGAGGAAGTTCAGGGAGCCATTGCCTCTCCTGACACAGATAGATCTCCCTTCGTGCTAAGAGATCTTTATATGCTGAATGAGTTAGGAGTGTAATGCTGTATAGTCGTGAGACCTGGACAGTAAAGGATGAGGATATTCGTAGTCTCAAACGAACAGACATTAAATAATTACATGAAAGTGTAGTGCGTCCTTGAATGCAAGGCCTGGGGGGGGGGGGCAAGGATTGCGACTGAAGAGTTGAGAGGAAGGATGGGAGTGGAATGTATTGATGTTGTGATGAGGAGGGGTAGATTGAGATGGTTTGGGCATGTTGAGAGGATGGAGGATGACAGTTGGGTGCGGAAGGTGAGAAGTGTGAACGTCGAGGGTAGGGTTGCGAAGGGTAGACCGAAAAAAAACAAAAAAAACAGGGACAATGACGTAAAGCTTCACCTCAGGGATGAGGGACAGAATAGGGAGGCTGCCAGTGATCAAGCAGCGTGGAGAACCGATGTTAGGTGACTAAGGCCGACACATACAAGCATGCTGAAGCCTTTATAAACGATACGATGCGAATAATAATAATAATAATAATAATAATAATAAACTGCGAATATAGAGTACAAGAACACTGCTTGCGAGTGTTAGTACCCAAAAAGTGATATGGATGTGGGACACTGATGAGACATGGCATAAAAAAAAAAATAGTCACGAGTAAGTGCAGAGGAAACGGATGTGACGAGGAATATGTATGTGTGTCCTACGTAGAATAGATAAACGTAGAATAGATAAAAAATCGATATAGATACGTGTAGTAGTAGTAGTGAGATGTGAATGGATGAAAAGATTAGATGAATAATGATGAGATAGGATGAATGAATGGTGTAAAATGGTGAATTATTGAATGATAATGAATGAAGGTGTAAGAAAATACTCTGTGGATAATAAGGAAACAAAATAAATCGGCAAATGACAGATGATAATGGATGGGGTTTTCCAAGAAGGTGCTTGTGACCTAGAAAGCATCCTCTTTCAAACTGTCGCTCAATGAAATAGCTCTACCCTACAGGTGTTTGTGGGGCGATTTATTTATTTATTTAGTTATTTGGTAAGTTCGTTTGGTAGACTTTCTTGTGGATATTTTTTTTGGGGGACAAGAACAATAGATTTTGAAAGTTTGTATGGAGATGAATGAGTGGTACAGCTTGCATACACACACACATCCAACATTCACACACACACACACACACACACACACACACACACACACACACACACACACACACACACACACACACACACACACACACACACACACACACAAACACACACACACAAACACATCAAAAGTGTAATATTTCCCGCGCAGCACAAACAAAAGCGAAGCGGTGAGAGGCTAAACGATGAGTAAGGCTGGTGAGTGAGTAGGAGCAGCCTAATAAGAGCTGGGTTGACTCATGTGGGGAGGGAGGGAGGGAGGGAAGGACGGAGGGTAAGTGTGAGTGTGCATGCTTAAGTGTGTGTTGTGGAGGTTAGCCCAAAGTGATGAACGCTGATACGCTTATTTCGCAGTATGAGTGTGCTGTGGTGATGTGTCAGTGAACTTCTGTGCTCGTGCGAGAGAGAGAGAGAGAGAGAGAGAGAGAGAGAGAGAGAGAGAGAGAGAGAGAGAGAGAGAGAGAGAGAGAGAGAGAGAGAGAGAGAGAGAGAGAGAGAGAGTCTGATTGCTAATACATGGTAGTCGGTAAATAACGCTCCACTAGAGACTGTTAGGTTGGACGGTGAATTTGACAAGTAACCAAGGAGACTCGTCGAAGTCTATGCCACCACAACCTAGTATCTGAGCTGTGGGAGTTAACTAGTTCCGTCAGATGAAATGAGACGGACTCTGCCAAGGGGTCTCTTCTTGATTACAGGAAACCGTTGGACTTGTCACTCAGTGCAAAGTTATTTGAAGGTAGCACTACATCGAAAGAGTGGATGGTGGGCGCATCAGCAAATACAAAGTTAGACACAAAGTACACTGACACACACACACACACACACACACACACACACACACACACACACACACACACACACACGCACACACACACAGCTCATAGTTACGCATCTCTCTCTCTCTCTCTCTCTCTCTCTGGCTATTTGCACTTTCATCGTCCTTCTCGTGGTGGCCCTCAAAACAAAAATAATTTATAGACAAAATAATCCAAACTGTTTCTCATTATTTTTCCTCAATAGTAAATACCTTGACTTATGAATATTAATATTTTTCTAGCACTGCTCCTATGACTCGTTTTTAGTTGCATAGAATCGTCTGGCGTTAATAAGAAAAGAATATTTGACTTGTGAGAATATGAGATGGTTAATTGTGCGCTTAGTTTCCTGTGTGTTAATCTCAGCTAAAAAGAATCGTATGGTCTGGTGTGAAATTGAATGGTAAGGTCCCCAACAAACAGGCTTATTATTACTACTACTACTACTACTACTGCTACCACTACTGCTACTACTACTAATGGGGTTAATCGTAGTTAGAAGTAAAACAAAACATTCTCCCAAGGTTTCAACACTCAGCAATACGACAAACTGTTTTCTGAAGGTCATTGAGTGGTAGTGGCGTGTGTGTGTGTGTGTGTGTGTGTGTGTGTGTGTGTGTGTGTGTGTGTGTGTGTGTGACGGTGTTGTAGTTACGACCGTAGTTAGGGACAAAGGTTGGTTTAATATTTCACTGCGTCTGCTGTACAGTTAGGGCATGTCCGTCACTTTCCTCCCTGACACATCATAGCAGAGAGAGAGAGAGAGAGAGAGGATTGTGGACTGCAGAAGAAGGGTAGTTTCGGCCTGCAGTCCACGGGGTTCACGTTTAGATGGGCCTGCAATTGCAACTACCACCACCACCGGTACTACTACTACTACCACTGCTACTACTACTACTACTGCTACTACTACTACTACTACTATTAGCTGGGGTATTCCTAAAAAATATCGCAGGGTATTGTGCAAGATCAGTAATTTCTGTGTTAGCGAAATTCAGGTCATCAATCAATTCCCCGTCCCATCCTGTGCTAGATTCATTTAGATGGCAGACACCCTTTTTAGACCACTCGGTACTGGTAGTGGATGGGGGTGGTATATAGCAGTGGTGGTTAGGAGGTAGCAGTGGTGAGAATGGTGGTAGTAGTGGTGATGATGGTGGTTTTACTATAGCCAATATCTATCTATCTATTCAAGGACCGTAACAGCCTGCTCGCGCACGTCTATATGCACATTCAAGTCCTGTTTTACGGATCCTGAATGGCAACTGATCCGAAAGCCCGGGGATCATAGCTCTTCGCCTCTTGAAGACTTTTGGAGTGAAGGGTGAAGAGTGTGTGTGGATATTGTCGTAGCGGCTGCGTTTGTGAGTGAGAGAGTCTGTATATGTCATCGAGGGAACTTTGACAGAGTGCGGAATGCAAAATCATATTAATAAACATACCATTACACTCTTTGAACATTCCCGCCCCTGAGTGGAACTGAACCCATGCACGTCAGAGGAATTGGTAGACGCACACGCAACCCCCGGACCGGCAGAGGCTCCGGTGGTTTCATTAGCATAGGTGGTAGCGGTACTGTGGCACTGGAAGCAATTATGGTGGAAGAAGGGGTACAGCTGGTGTCTTAGGCAGTGTGTCATGTCCGGATGAGTGAGTCAGGTGTTATGTCATCCATAATGTAAACCCTGACTACAATGATGACTACACCACTACAACTATTAAGCCTCTTCATTACGGGAACGCAGATCTCTCTCTCTCTCTCTCTCTCTCTCTCTAAACAAGTCATTCTCTTCAGCACGAGTTCTTTACATTACCCCTACCACCAGAAACTACTTATCCCACTCACAACACTGTTGTCTCATGTACTGCTGCTACTCCCAGACGATTTAATTCAGCTCATGGGAAATCTCTCGTGCTGTAATTGTTAAAAAAAAATCTCCATTAATCCCTCCACTGACAAAGGCGTTTTTTTTTTTCCATCCTACTCTCTGACGATTTCGCTCATAGGAGGGGTGGGGCTACCGTGTTTTTTTTTTTTCTCTCTCTCCTTAACTTGGCCCAGATTTTCGTCCTTTTCCAGGTTATTTCACGTATCCCAGCAGCAAAAAAAAGATAGTACTACGGCTCTACATCCTCTCCATTGCACTTCTTCGTGACTAGCATAAAAGGAGAGGGTTATAGTTTTTTCACTTCAACTTGGCCTAGATTTTCGTCCTTTTGTAGCTTATTTGACGTCGCTCAGTGGCAGAAGAAGACAGTACAAAGGCTCTACATTTTTTTTCATAGCACTTCTTCGTGACTGGCATCATATTCTAGTGTTAATCTCTTGCTATAATTCAGCATTCAAGATGGAGAGATGGATATATTACGCCAGGTTAAAATAAAAAGGGCATAACATATTCCAGTGTTAATCTATTGCCACAATTCACGATTCAAGATGGAGAGATGTTTATTTTAGGCCAAGTTAAGGGGAAAGGAGTGTAGCTTGACCGGATGCAGGGGTCATTTTAAATCAAGCTGGATAACCCCACGATTTTTTGTTTCTTACACCTACGCCCCACGCAATAATGAATGAATCAGAGAAGGGGAAAAAATAATTGTAGGAAAAATACAGAATTAGTGGAAAGGTTAACAGAAAAATATTGAATTGAAATGCGTTTGTGGTGACGTAATAGTGTGTGTGTGTGTGTGTGTGTGTGTGTGTGTGTGTGTGTGTGTAAATAAATAAATGAATATAACTGAGCCATCATATTCTTTTTAACCTCTTCCTTAAACCCTTCTGTGTGGCGATTTATTTTTTATTTTAATTTTTTGCTTCTTTCAGACGATTTAAATCACACACACACACACACACACACACACACACACACACACACACACACACACACACACACACACACACACACACACAACTATGAAATTCCATCTTCTACTTCCATTATCTCTCCTTCTCCTTTCATTCCCTTTCCGACTATCCACTTATTCACTTAATTCTTCATTCTCCATTAAAACACACACACACACACACACACACACACACACACACACACACACACACACACACACACACACACACACACACACACTTCCTCTCCCCATCGCATTCACGATCATTCAACCTTGTAGTGATGGTTTGGTGGGATGTAGGCGGGTTTCCTGTATCCACTGTAAATCCTTTGTATTTTTTTTTTTTGCTTGTAATTTCGTCGACTCTTTAAAATTACGTCTCATGTTCAAGGTAAATAGCGCCCCCTGGATATTCACCTTTCTTGTGTTTTGACGGGACAGCTGCCAAGTATTTCTCCTTACGCTTTCGGCTGCATTCACATCAACATCACAACGCTCCTTCACTTCTTCATTTGTCTGTCTTTCTCTCCACGGAACTCCACATTCTCCTCATTCCTTCACTCACATCCACATCAACACCACAACCCTCCTTCACTTCCTCATTTGTCTGTCTCTCCGCGTAACTCCACATGCTCGTCTCACCTCACTTCCTTCATTCACATCCACATCAACACCGCAACGCTCCATCACTTCCTCATTTGTATGTCTTCCCGCGTAACTGCACATGCTTCTCACTCTGTCAATCACATCCACATCAACACCACAACCCTCCTTCACTTACTCATTTGTCTGTCTTTTCACTCATCTCCATATGCTCATCTCACCCCATTTCCTTCACTCATATCCACATCAGTATCACAACACTCCTTCACGTCCTCATTTGCCTGTCTTTCCACGCAACTCCACACACTCCTCTCACACAACTCATTTCCACAAAGATCACAACGCTCCTTCACTTCCTCATTTGGCTGTCAGTCTCCGCGCACCTCCACATACTCGTCTCACATAAACTCATTTCCATTCCAGCATTTTCCCTACCCTCTCTTAGCAGTACAATAGGTCTAAATTTCTACCTAAAGAAAATACAGCAAAACACAGCAAAGAGAAGACTGAAACGAAATGGAAAACGCTGATTCATTTAGAAACACAACATAAAAAATCTAGTGAGGGTGATTTCATTTTCGGTCTTTTTGGAAAAAATTGAATTTGCTTTTAATCTTACTCGCTGCTGATGTTACAAATGAAGAGGGTTACAGAAATTGGCGTTACGGAAGGATTGTGCTGTCTCGGTCTGTTACATAATCAAGGACAGTGACAGAGAAGAATAGTATTACAGTACTAGATGTTACAAAGGCGTGCTATGTGTACTCGATGTGTTACAAATATAAATACAGTGACATAGAAGGATGGTGTTACAGAAATAGAGATACAAAAGCGTGGCATATGTACTCAGAGTGTTACAAATTTAAGTACAGTGGCAGGGAAGAGTTCAGCGTTACAGTGGCGTTACAAAGGGACGATGTGTACTCAACCCCCTTACAAAATGAAGGACAAGAACAAGTGCGTCGAGTTACACAACAACAAAAACAATTACTGACTCACTCTACCCTTAACGGAGTAGCTCGTCTCTCCCCTTAACCCCTTCCAATAGGTGACTCATTCTTCTATTTTACCCCTGCGCTAAAGAGGAACCTACACGTGGTGGCACTGTGACCCTGAGAGGAGCAGCAGCGGCATTCACCCGGGCACCAACTCACCTCACATTTCCCTGCACCTCGCCGTGAAAAGGAACCTGGTCTGATCCTGGTGTGGCGCTGTCAACCACAAGGGGGTGCCGGATTCCTGAACGGTGTATGTGCAGACGAATACATAGGGGAAAAATCGAACCTTTTGAAATACACGCTAGTAGAGATAGGCTTGTCACTGTATTTCGTAAGTTGTAAATATTCTTCAGGCAAAACTTGAAAGATGCTCACTTGACTGCACTTTTCTGTCTCCCCCTATTTACCTGTGGTCGACGGGTTTGCTCGGCCAGACAGACGGGAGGTTAAGCTACAAGAACAATATATCCTTTCTTCCACTAGACAAATTTATTATAAATGTAAACCCAATGGACTGCAGGCTGCACTTCTCCTTCTGCAGCCCACCATCCTTCCTTCGGGGGATAGGGAGGGAGTTGAGGGACGTTTGTATAGCCAGGCAGTGGAGTCGCCCAGTTATATCAGTGCCACCACGTGAAGGCGTCCCTCTCCAGCACAGCAACACAGGGCTAACGAGAGAGAGAGAGAGAGAGAGAGAGAGAGAGAGAGAGAGAGAGAGAGAGAGAGAGAGAGAGAGAGAGAAGGAGAGTTATATAAAAGCCGGTTTATAAAGAGGGAAAAAATGAAAAAAAGAACACACACACACACACACACACACACACACACACACACACACACACACACACACACACACACACAGTTTCACAAGTTGCACAAGAACCTGTTTTGCAATAAACCCAGACAAAAAACAAATAAATAAATACATAAAAGAAAAGAATAAATTTGGTCCAAGAAAAAGACAAACGAGATTAAAAAAAAAAAAAAAAACATGCCAACATATGGGTACAAATTCATATCTATCTGTCTATCTATCTATCTATCTATCTACCTGTTTATCTATGTGTTTATCTATCCATCCATCAATTCATCCATACATTCATCCATCCATTTATCCATCTATCTTCCTACTTACCTATCTATCTATTTACCTACCCGACCTACCTACCTACCTATCTATCCATCTATCTACATACCCTACCTACCTACGTACCTATCTACCTACCTGCCTACCTATTTATCTATCTATCTACCTATCTATTTATCTATCTATCTATCTATCTATCTGAGTGGTTCATAACACTCCACTAAAAACTCACCTGTCTGTATCATATGTGGTACAGAGAAGGCTCAGTCGGCTGGTGTGGGCGTGGACGTGGCGATGTGATTAGGAAGCGAGTAAAATGATGCAGGAGAGACGCTGATAACTCTGAGTCGTCCCCTCTGAACACGAGAAATCACCCAGGGTTGTTTAGGAGAAGCGCTATGTATGTACCACCCTCTATAGTAAGTTTCAACGGGCTTGCTTTCATCTGAGGGGACTGGGCAAATCCTACGGCCTGGATGCTAAGTCGGGGGTGTGGGAATATCCATGAGTCTTGGCTGTGAGGTAGGAACGGGCGTCTCCTTGGTTACTAGTCAAATTAACCCTCCCATCTAACCATCAACCTAGCGAAGGGAGGGAGGGAGCTTTGTCAAGTTCGAGAATTATAAAGCTCTATACGTTCCATTACTTGATGTTTAAAAAAAAAAAAAAATAGTGATTGCGTGAGTGAGAGAGAATGAATGCGAGTGAAAGTGTGTGTGTGTGGGTGTGGGTGGGTGGGTGAGTGAATGAGTGCGAGTGAAACAGCAAGTGAAGGAGTGCGAGTGAAGGAGTAAGTGTGTGTGTGTGTGTGTGTGTGTGTGTGTGTGTGTGTGTGTGTGTGTGTGTGTGTGTGTGTGTGTGTGTGTGTGTGAGTGAGTGAGTGCGTGAGTGAGTGAGTGACACAGTTAGGAACACCCACACTGGAATTGGTTGCCTTTGTGCTGCAGACAAGACCATAAATTAACGCAAATAAAAAGAAAACGAACATAAATAAAAAAATTGAGTTTACATAATACAGAATTCAAAATAGAAAAAAATAAGCAAAAAATCTAAGTTCGAAATTAAATATAAATCAAGTCCTGCTTCTTATCAATCTGCAAAATAGATAGATATATAGATAGATAGATGGATAGATAGACAGATGAATAGATAGATAAATAATAGAGGAAGAAAATATTAAAACACGTAAAATCGAATGTGTTTATATCTGGAAGCGAGTGACGTCAGAGATGGGAAGAGAGAGAGAGAGAGAGAGAGAGAGAGAGAGAGAGAGACAGACAGACAGACAGATTCCAAATTTCGATGAAGGGGAAGGTGTGTGTGTGTGTGTGTGTGTGTGTGTGTGTGTGTGTGTGTGTGTGTGTGTGTGTGTGTGTGTGTGTGTGTGTGTGTGTGTGTGGTGGGATTTCCCGTGTTACCTCTCAGAAAGTTCCCTTTTCCTCCCTCCTCCCTTTCTGATTTTCCTCTCTCTCTCTCTCTCCCTCTCTCTCTCTCTGGCTGCCTGTCTGTCTGTCTGTCTGTTTGCCTGTCTGTTTGTCTGCCTGTCTGTCTGTCTGTCTGTCTGTTTGCCTGTCTGTTTGTCTGCCTGTCTGTCTGTCTGTCTCTGGCTGCCTGTCTGTCTTTCTTATTGCCTGTGTGCCTGTCCGTCTGTGTGTGTGTGTGTGTGTGTGTGTGTGTGTGTGTGTGTGTGTGTGTGTGTGTGTCTGTCTGTCTGTCTGTCTGTCTGTCTCTCCATATTCCCTTCCTTTCTCCAAGTTTCTTCCCTTCCTCCCCTCTCCTCCTTCCCTCTTTGATCCTCCCTCCACGGGGCTGTGTAATGAAGACAGCCTCTCTCTCTCTCTCTCTCTCTCTCTCTCTCAGTAACATGTATATAAGTATGTGTCTGTACGCTTATGTGTGTATGTATGTATGTATGTATGTGTACGTACGTATGTATGTATGTATGTATGTATGTTTATATGTATGTATGTATGTGCGTATGTATTCCTAACTCATGTCACCCTACCACCCACACAGCACTCCACAAACCCAACCTACCCATCTACACAACCAAAACAAACACAACACACCCACATATTCACTCTAACCACGTCTAATCGACCTTTTACTAACACTAATCAAGCCAACCTAAACAAACGTAGATATTTTCAGAGTGTATTAGTTAAAGAATTTTGTGTCATCTGATAACGTTAATATTTGCCTACTTAAAGGATTTCAAAATAAAAATGGAATATACTTTGACTTCAGTAAGGTGATATGGTCAATGCTAGAGTGTGTTATTTCAGGCTATGAGAGTTGTAGCAGAGTGAAGAGAAAAATAAATAAACTAAAACATAACAGAACAGAACAGAACCTATCATGACGAGACATAACACAGCATAACATAAGAACATCCCATAACATGCCACACCACAACACAAATAATACCATAACATACCACACCACAACACAAATAATACCATACCATACCATATCAGAGCACAACATAGCAATTCAAACCAAGCCTCTCATTGCCCCTCCCACAGACCCACCCCACACAGGCAATAACCAAACGTCCAAAGCCTCCTTTCTCTCCACCTCTCCCCTCCTAACGCAGTTCCGAAAGATCTTACGCCCTTTAACGCAAAGAGATGGGTGATGAGCGGGGATGTCCAGTGAGTAAGTACGCACACACAGGTACACACACAGACACAGACACACAGAAACGTACACACACCCTCATTCACAAAATCACAAACACTAATACACATACTTACACATACGCATACTTACACATACACATACTTACGAATACACACACACACACACACACACACACACACACACACACACACACACACACACACACACACACACACCTGACTCATCCTCCCCTGTGACCCATTGCTCTCTGTATTACACTACGCTTCCTCTCCCATCCACCCAGACTCACCCATTCAAGAAGTTATTCGTTCATCCCTTGTTCTCTGTTCTTCACTGATAAACTTATGACACTTTTTCCAGACTTTAATTTATATCTGTCTATCTATCTATCTATCTATTCCACTAAATATATAATTCATTCATTTTAACTATACTCTTTTTTACTCTAACTTGGCCTAAAATTGCCATCTCTCCATCTTCATTGCTGAATTGTAACAAAAGATTAACGCTGGAATACGATGCTAGTCACGAAGAAGTGCTGTGAAAAGGATATAGAGTTGTAGCAGTCTTTTTCCTCCAAAGAGATTCATGAAATAAGCTACAAAGGACGAAAATCTGGGCCAAGTTAAGGTGAAAGGATTATAGACACAGTAACACACAAGTCAGAGAGGCAGTCAGTTGTCCAGAGCACGTGAGTTCGATTTCCGGGTGTGACAGGGAGCATCTTGTGGAATATACCCCGATAATACCAAAATACTAGTTCTAAATGAGGCGGTACTAGCGTGGATTAATTATGGACGGCGGGTATTGGCATCGAAGTGGTGACATGTAAAGGTGTGGGAAACGTAATAGGACTGATGAGCTTTAGGGAACAGGCTTTCAGGTCTATGTTCAGAACAAGACTCAAATAAAGAGAGAGAGAGAGAGAGAGAGAGAGAGAGAGAGAGAGAGAGAGAGAGAGAGAGAGAGAGAGAGAGAGAGAGAGAGAGAGAGAGGAGAAGAAGAAGAAGATGAAGAAGACGATGATGATGATGATGATGAAGAGGAAGAAGAAAAGATGATGATGATGATGATGATGATGATGATGATGATGATGAAGAAGAAGCGAAAGAAGAAGAAGAAGAAGAAGAAGAAGAAAAATCGCTAAGGAAAAGGTGTTAGGAAATCTTAAAAACCACAACACAAAATCGACTTCACCTCTCCCATCCTATCGCCCGCCACCCACGCTTCACCACGTGTCGCCTTCACGCGGTGGCACGTGTTACGGGAAGGACGTGTTAGGTGGATTGGTGACGTGGTGATCAGTAGTGTATATATATATATATTTTTATTTAACTTGTATGGTGATAAAATTGTGCTGTTTGACCCATTTTTTTAGTACCTGTCTAGCTGTCTGTTTGTCTGTCTGTCTAGCTGTTTGTCTGTCTATCTGTCTGTCTACCTACCTACCTATCTGTCTGTCTATCTGTCTGTCTACCTACCTACCTATCTGTCTGTCTGTCTGTCTGTCTGTCTGTCTATCTATCTAAATATATATATATATGAAACTGTGTGTGTGAGAGAGAGAGAGAGAGAGAGAGAGAGAGAGAGAGAGAGAGAGAGAGAGAGAGAGAGAGAGAGAGAGAGAAACAATGCTTCACTTAATAACAATATGTACAACAGCTGAGAATAACAATGGGAAGAAACAAGTAAGGAATGCTAAGCGTCAGCCTTCGTCCTTGACTACAAGTATAATAATAATAATAATAATAATAATAATAATAATAATAATAATAATAATAATAAATAAAATAAATAATAATAATAATAATAATAATAATAATAATGATAATAATAATAATAATAATAATAATAATAATAATAATAATAATAATAAATAAAATAAATAGATAAATAATAATAATAATAATAACAATAATAATAATAATAATAATAATAATAATAATAATAATAATAATAATAATAATAAAGGCATCTCCAGGGATCAATGGGTTAATCCTAATAGCACATTCTGACGGCATAGAAAAATGAAAATTAAAAGGCACCATAACCCTAAAATATTTAATAATATAATCTAGGGACGAATTTAATGTGATAAAAAGACGCTATGTTGCTGAAAGGGCTATGTGTGTGTGTGTGTGTGTGTGTGTGTGTGTGTGTGTGTGAATGGTGGTGGGGTGCGTATATCAATTTAGTAAACGATGTGCGTCTGCTGGTTAACTTGGGTGAGTGGGTGATGAGAGGGCGGTGAATGGTGGTGGGTGGAGAGGCAGAGGGAGGGAGAGTAGGGAAAGGGAGGGAGAAAGAGAGGAGAGAAAGGGATGAGATGAGAGGGGGTAGGGAAGAGGGGGAAGGAGAGAAGAGAGAGAGAGGAAGAGGGAGAGAAAGAGGGGAGAAGGAAGGATGTAGGTGATGAGAGGGCGGTGTGTAGTGGTGGGTGGTGGGGGGAAGGGTGGAGAGATAAGGGTGGGGGTGAGGCAGAGAGAGAAAAGGGGAGAGAAAGGGGATAGGAGGGAGAGAGTCGGTGATAGGAGGGTGATGGAGGAGGGGTAAAGAGGTGGGAATGGGTAAGGGATAGGTGAGGTGGGGGTAGGGGGAAGGGGACGGGGGTGGTGAGGGGAGGGGTTGAGGGAGAGAATGGATGGGAGTTTTAAGGTGGGTGGTGGGGGTGAGAGGTTGGGGAGTGAATGGATGGGGGTATTATAAGTATTAGAGGTGAGGGGTAGAGGGAGGGAGGGGTAAGGAAGGGTGTGGTGGGTTAGGAAGGGATGAGAGGTGTGTGTGGGGGTGGGAGTAAATGGGAAGGGGGTGCGGTGGTTGGTGCTGGAGGGGAAGGGAGTGGGGATGGAGTGTGGGGAGTGGGAAGGAAGAGTGAGACAGGGGGAGAAAAAAGGAGAGAAATGAAGATGGGGTGTATGGAAAGATAGAGGGGGAGAGGAGGGAAGGAGGTTTGGAGGTGAAGAGGGAAGGAGTGAGCATTAGAAAGATGGAGGAAAATAAAAAAGAGGAAAGGAAAATGAGAGAGATAGGAAGGGGAAATTAAAGAGAGAAAGGATAATTTAGAGAGAGGAAGGGAGAATGAGAGAGAGGAAGGGAAAATTAAAGCAAGGATAAATTAGAGAGAAGAAGGGAAAACGAGAGAGAGGAAGGGAAAATTAAAGACAGGGAGAGAGAAAGTGGGGTGAAAAAATAGTCTAGTGGAAGGCAGAATAATTTAATATAAGTCAAGTGCTGTCCTAAATGCGTTATATATGTGGAGAGAGAGAGAGAGAGAGAGAGAGAGAGAGAGAGAGAGAGAGAGAGAGAGAGAGAGAGAGAGAGAGAGAGAGAGAGAGAGAGAGAGAGAGAGAGAGAGAGAGAGAGAGAGAGAGAGAGAGAGAGAGAGAGTGTCTAGAGGTGGGAAGGGGAGGGGGGAAGGACAACAACAGAGTGGAGCCTTTTTTCATATTTGAGACGCTTATCATTTCATTTCACCACCAAAATTTAACCAACGCTTCCTTGGCCCATGATCCACGCATCCACAAAATTTCATTCACATCCATCCATAACATTTTTAGATATCCTGCAGACAGACAGACAAACAGGGGTGAACACACAATCCACACCTTTCTTTGGGCGGAGGTAAGAATGACTAAAATTATCTCATCCATCGCTTCTCTCAATAATAACAAACATCGTATACTAAACTTCTGGCAGACGATTTTATTCAGCTTACAGGAACGCATCGCCTTCAGAGGGTTAAGGTGAGGCAGAAAAGAGGAGATAGCGTCCTTGTCTGAACCCTAAAGAGGTACTCAGTAGCGTGCATAGCCCCACACCCTCCACTCCTGCATCCTGAGACAGTCTGAAAATTATGCTTTGAATCTCAACTTCTCCTGGGTAAGAACGTCATGTCTATTTTTGCTCTAGTTGATTTTACTCAGCTTAGGAGAGAAGTTTCTGGCTGGAGGGGTTTCAGTAGACAGGAGGGGTTTCAGTAGACAGGAGGGGTTTCAGTAGATTAGAGGGGTTTCAGTAGACAGGATGGGTTTCAGTAGACAGGATGGGTTTCAGTAGACAGGATGGGTTTCAGTAGACAGGAGGGGTTTCAGTAGATAGGAGGGGTTTCAGTAGACAGGATGGGTTTCAGTAGACAGGAGGGGTTTCAGTAGACAGGAGGGGTTTCAGTAGATAGGAGGGGTTTCAGTAGACAGGAGGGGTTTCAGTAGATAGGAGGGGTTTCAGTAGACAGGAGGGGTTTCAGTAGATAGGAGGGGTTTCAGTAGATAGGAGGGGTTTCAGTAGACAGGAGGGGTTTCAGTAGATAGGAGGGGTTTCAGTAGATAGGAGGGGTTTCAGTAGACAGGAGGGGTTTCAGTAGATAGGAGGGGTTTCAGTAGACAGGAGGGGTTTCAGTATATAGGAGGGGTTTCAGTAGATAAACAGCTTTCAGGAACCCCTTTACTACCAATGGGGTCTCCTGAAATGAATATATAAATTATTTAAATCCACAATAATATTAAAAAAAGAAAGGAAAAAAATAGGAAAAAGAAAGGGAAAAAGGGAAACAGGAAAAAATGAATAAAAGAAAACAGAACAAAAAAAGGGAAAAAAGGAAGGAAAAAGAAAGGAAAAAAGAAAACAAGAAAAAAAGAAAGGAAAAAAGAAAACAGAAAACAGAAAGGAAAATAGAAAACAGGAAAAACGAAAGGAAAATAGAAAACAGGAAAAACGAAAGGAAAATAGAAAACAGGAAAAACGAAAGGAAAATAGAAAACAGGAAAAAAAGAAAGGAAAAAAGGAAGGAAAAAAAAGGAAAATAGAAAAGAAAAAAGAAAACAGGAAAAAAGAAAGGAGAAAAAGAAGGATAAAGGAAGGAAAAAAGAAAACAGGAAAAAAAGGAAAAAAGAAAGCAGGAAAAAAGAAAGGAAAAAAGAAAACAGGAAAAAAGAAAACAGGAAAAAAGAAAGAAAAAAAGGAAAACAGGAAAAAAGAAAGGAAAACAAGGAAAAAAAAGGAAGAAGAAAACTGCCTTCTTCATTCCACTTCATCTCCTCCTCATCCCCACCTCCTCATTTCCCTCCATCCCACATTCTCCAGCACCTCCATCTTCTCATTTCCTCTCATCTCACTAATTTTCATCGTTCCAAGCTCTTTCCAACACTCATTCATCTCCTCACTTTTAAAGCCACTCACTCACACGCTCAACTCACTCATTCACACACTCACTCACTCACTAACTCAGCCACTCACCCACACACTCATTTACCCTCTCACTCACCCACTCACTATCTCAGCCACTCACACTCATTTACCCTCTCACTCACTCATTCCCTAACTCAGCCACTCACTCATTCACCCCCTTACTCTCTCACCCACTCACTCACTGCCTCACTCATCAGCTCACTCACTCCACTCCCATCTCCATCTCTCCATCCACTTTCCTCCACCACCACACTCCATCACTCTAATCTCATCCCTACCTTCACACCTTAAAAGTACATAGAACTTCTGTAACCTCTTCTACATTTTTTTATCTGTATTACCTGATAACATAAAGAAATTGTTTGTTTGTTTTATTTATTCCAGCAATGCAGCAAAATACATACAAGTTACCGATCAAGGAGAGCATAATCAGAATTCAAAACACCTCTCTTCATGATACTTTCCAACCTGTCGCTACGGGGGGTCAAAGATGGGCCAGATCGGCTGATGGTAACGAAAAATAAATACAGAAGAAGGGCCTAATACACGAAGAAAGTCACAGTAAGTTTTAATATTTCCTTTTCTCTTAATGGATGAAGCATTGTGGATGTGACTTAAAGCATTAGGAGAAATACTCTGAGATGGTTAGGCCTTGTGGAAAGGACGGAGAATGAGAGACTGACTAGAAGAGTGCATGTGAGTGAGATGGAGAGGGGGAAGTGGAGGGAGAGGCCGATGACAGGGTGAGAGAATGGCGTGAAGATATAATTATCTGTCCCCGCCCCGGAGGGGCTCGGGGACAGGTATTGTTTTCACTCTGTTTGTTTATTTGTTTGTATGTTTGTGTCAGTATGTCTGTCTGCTAACAACTTTACGCAAAAACTACTGTTGCGACTTTGACTAAAATTACAAGGATGATGGGCTATGACCTTCTCATCACCTGAATAAATTTTGGGCTAAATTGGGCCAAGGCCCAGGCTGTATGCCCCAAAAGTGTATTTTTTTTTTTCCATAACTCCTTTCCAATTCGTCATAGCGACATGAAACCAAAACCTAAAGGAGCATCTTTCAAATCTTAATCCTATAACATGCGTCATTACATCAGGGGGGTCACCCCCCAGTTAGCGGCAGGGTGGTCAGTGTCAGATGGGTTGGGCCTAAAATTTCAAATGGACATAAAATCGTCAGTTTTCACCTGATTTACCCCAAATTTGATATGTGGCATCTTTGACCAGATATCCTGTTGTGTTTATACGTCAGCACTAAAATGATTGCCGGGGAATGGTTTGTTGTGCCTTGGCACCGCTTCTTGTTATGAGAAAGGTGAGTTTGAGTTGGAGGAAAGACATCCAACTGGCACGGGACAAGGTGACAAGGGGGCGATTTGTTTGAGGCCAACCATACGGAATTTAGGCGTCTGATTATAGATGGATAGACAGATAAATAGATGGACAGACAGATAGGTAAATACACATATATAGCCAGATAATTAGACAGATAGGTAGAGAGATAGATAGATAGATAGACTGATGAATGGACAGACAGATAGACAACCAGATAGATAGGCATGCAGACAGTTCTCAATAGTCTTACGTTACGACACCGAACTAATCGTAAACAGATCTGTGAACCCCACTCTAGGAAAGTAAGCAACCAACGCTCCTGTTTACGATGTGGGAAAAATCCGGGGACTGAAGAGGTTAATAGGGATGATTTCTCAGTAGATAGGGTGACTCAGTGGACAGGTAGATGAGCAAGGTAGACAGGACAGGTAGAAAATTCCAGGTGGGACATTTCCTAGCCCTTCCAGCTCCTTGAATTCATCTTAGGATTCCGAGTCGGCGCAAGAGTTACGTGTGGGTTGCCAGATGCTACCTTCATGGCGACTGTTGACACAATTTCAGACGATTTACGCGGAATATCTAGGCGTTCCATGTGTCAGTCATTTTCTAAGTACCCATCAAAGCGTCCAGGTCCCGCTATGACCTTGTTACTTGACGCAAATAAGCTCCAATACTTTCGCTTCCCGCCCCCTCGCGCAGAACGTCACTTGTTTCTGTTCCCGTGGATGTGACGTCATGTGATGTTGTCCACGGTCATGGCCAATAGGCTCTCGGAAATCATGTGACGTCACCAACATGCCAGCCAATGGGGAAGTTCCCAGGTTATGACGTCATGAGGCGGCACCCTTATATAAACCACCAAAGGGAGTCACAGAGGTTAGTTTGGTTGGCTCCTACGTTGGTGTATGCTGCTGAATTTTCTCCCAGACGTGTGAAAATTAAAACTAGCTCACCGAAACGTTAAAACAACCCACCGAAATGGCCGGAAACGCCCTAAAGATGCTGTAAGTAACCAATGACGTCATCTGATGTTGATTTTATGTTTGTGTGCATTAGGATGTGACCCGTTTCTTTTGTTTTAGTCCCTGCTGAGCTACCTGCATTTTGGTAGGTAGGATAATGCGTACATGTGTGTGTGTGTGTGTGTGTGTGTGTGTGTGTGTGTGTGTGTGTGTGTGTGTGATTTTGACGCCAGAAAAACTATATATATGTGAAATATAAACTAATATTACCTTGCCAGAGAGAGAGAGAGAGAGAGAGAGAGAGAGAGAGAGAGAGAGAGAGGTAACTGTCAAGGAGTGAAAGTGGGAAAGGTCTAAAAAAAAAAAAAAAAAAAGGAACAGAGATGAGGCAGTAAGATAAAGAAAATTGGCAGTGGAAGAGTGAGAAGTGTGGTGGTGTGGTAGGAAGTGTGGCAGTGAGATGCACTGTGGTAGACTGTGGTAGGAAGACTTTTAGAGTGTGCGGTATAGAGACAGTGTGGCAAGGTGTGGTAGAGAAAGTGCTAGACAGTGTGGTGGGGTAGTGTGGTACAAATGGTGTGGTAGACTGTGTAGTACAAATGGTGTGGTGGACAGTGTGGTACAAATGGTGTGGTAGACAGTGTGGCACAAATGGTGTGGTGTACAGTGTGGTACAAATGGTGTGGTGGACAGTGTGGTACAAATGGAGTGGTGGACAGTGTGGTACAAATGGTGTGGTAGACAGTGTGGTACAAATGGTGTGGTGGACAGTGTGGTACAAATGGTGTGGTGGACAGTGTGGTACAAATGGTGTGGTGGACAGTGTGGTACAAATGGTGTGGTGGACAGTGCGGTACAAATGGTGATGTAGACAGTGTGGTACAAACTGTGGTAGAGAAAGTTTGATACAAATGTGTGGCACAGAGACAGAGGCCCTTATTTTCCCTAACATTTTTTCCTAGGCGATTTATTTTGTGTATTACTCCTTACTATCCTAGTCTGTATTATATAAATCTTGTAATATCGCCCTAATCTAATTACGTAAATTACAGAATTACATAAACTAGCAGGATCCAAAAATAAATCGCTAAGGAGAAGGTGTTAGGGAGCTTCCTTAACCGGAGAAAGTAGGGGCCAGAGACTGATAAGGAGAGGTGAAGGTACAAAGGAGAAAGAGTGAAGCAAAGATGAAGGACAATGAGTTACAGAAGTGAGAGAGAGAGAGAGAGAGAGAGAGAGAGAGAGAGAGAGAGAGAGAGAGAGAGGGGAGGTCGGCATGGGGAGCGTGAGAGGCAGGAAAGAGAAAGGAGGTGAGGCAGAGGCACTAATGGGAGGCAGATTGGCACGGAGGTAGGCATTTGGGCTGGCAGGTAGGTAAGTAGGATGACAGGTAAGTAGGGAGGTAGGTAGGTAGGTATGTTAGTAGGGGGAAGGTAGGTAGGTAGGTAGGTAAGTATGTTAGTAGGGGGGGTAGGTAGGTGTGAAGGTAGGTAGGTAGATTAGCAAGGAGGTAGGAAGGTGGGTATGTAAGTAGCACGATTGGTTGGTAGGTAGGAAGGTAGGTAGGTATTCGAGCTGACAGGGAAGAACGTAGGTAGATATGGAGTGACAGGTGGGTAAGTAGGTATGTAAGTAGGTAGGTAGGTAGGTATTCAGGCTGACAGGTCTATATATATCTACTTATACGGCATGTGTATTATATTGGCCTATCTGCCTAACTTATCATCTATATCTATCTATCAGTCTATCTATCGATCAACCTATCATTCTCTGTCTCTGTCTCTGTCTCTGTCTGTCTCTCTAGCAACCAGCCTTCACCGTAACCAAGTGTACCCAACCTACCCATCAATCAATCAATCTACCTACCTACCTATCAGTCAGTCTACCTACCTACCTACCTACCCTATCTATCTACCCATCTATCTATCTATCTATCTCCCCTACAGTGTGGTGGTGGCAGGTGTGGTGGTGGTAGCAGGAGGACACACATTACACCTGGGAAGAAAGTGTCCTGAGATCATGCCCTTCCCGAACCTTTCCGTCAACAAGGTCAGTACATAGGAAAAAACGCATCTCCTTAAGTACTATGCCTTTTATCTATCTGTTTATCTATCTGTCTGTCTGTCTGTCTATCTACCTATCTGTCTATCTGTCTGTCTGTCTATCTATCTCTCTTTCTATCATGTTGTATCTGAATGACTTTTTTTTTTTTTTCTTACAGAGAAGTTCCATGCAGAGGATTTTGGAAACTTTTTCAGTGCTCTCTCTCTCTCTCTCTCTCTCTCTCTCTCTCTCTCTCTCTCTCTCTCTCTCTCTCTCTCATATACTGTACAATTATAATGAGCTATGGAATCTGAGGACGCAGATGTACAACTATATTCCTTTTACTTTAACTTGGTCTAAAATTGCCCTCTCTCACCATATTGAATGTCGAGTTTTAACAATAGTTTAACATTAGAATATGATGCTAGTCACGAAGAAGTGCTGTGGAAAGAATGTAGGGCTGTGGTATCGTCTCTTTCGACCACAGAGCTACGTGAAATAAGCAGCAAAATGATGAACATCTGGGCCAAGTTAAGGTGAGAAGAGTATAGTCACGAAGAAGTGTTGTGAAAAGGATGTAGAGCCATAGTATTGTCTTATTCTGCCACTGAGCTGCGTGAAATAAGCTGAAAGAGGACGAAAATCTGGGCCAAGTTAAGGTGAAAAGAGTATATAGTCACGAAGAAGTGCTGTGAAAAGGATGTAGAGCCATAGTATTATCTTATTCTGCCACTGAGCTACGTGAAGTAAGTCGCAAGAGGACGAAAATCTGGGCCAAGTTAATGTGAAAAGAGTATATCAATCAACAGACTTCAGGTATTAGATCTGGGCAGGTAATCTCACATCCTCTCTCTCTCGGGAATTTTGTTTTGTTGGTATCCTGTAGGTACATTGAACCTGCTGGAGAGGGACGCCTTCACGTGGTGGCACTGATATAACCGGGCGAATCAGTTGCCTGGTTATGCAAACGTCCTTCACCTCCTTCCCTATCCCCCCAAAAGGAGATTGGTGGACTGCAGAAGGAGGGCAACTTCAGCCTGCAGTCCACTTGGTTCACATTTCAGACGGGCCTACAGCAACAACAACAAATACTACTACTACCACTACTACTGCTACTACTACTACTACTTCTACTACCACTACTACTCTGGCCCCCTCAAGACGGTTTTATTCTGTTTAAGGAGGAAATTTCGGACAAAAGGGGTTTACAGTTTCCGGTGCATGTGTTATCCTTGTCACTTCCTGTATATCTCTACCGATCTTTACTAAACACAGTACGATAAATGTTTTGCAGGGTTTCAGAACAGAGGACACGTGTAGGATAGAGAGGATGTTTTACAGATATTAGTGTCCATCATCATCATTAACATTCATCGCCATCATCATCATCATTACCATTCATCGCCATCATCATCATCATCATCATCATCATCGTCGTCGTCGTAGTTATCATTATCATCATCACTACCATTCATCGCCATCATCATCATCATCATCACTACCATTCATCACCTGCATCATCATCACTGTCACCTTTATTCTCCTTCATCATCATCATCACTATTAGTATTCCTCCACCTCATCATTATCATCACCACCACCACCACCACCACCACCAGCATCATTATTAATACAACTACTATTCATCATCATCACCACCACCACCACCACACCACCACCACCACCACCACCACCACCACCACCACCACCACCACCATTATCATCATCATCATCATCATCACCACCACCACCACCACCACCACCACCACCACCACCATCATTATTAGTACAACTACTATTCAACATCATCACCACCACCACCACCACCACCATTATCATCATCATCATCATACTATCACTACTATCCATCATTATCAACAGTACCGCCACTAACCATTCTGTTATTATTCATTCCGTATAGTATTTTCCTTCCTACTGTCCACCCGTGCTACGTCTGTAAGAGGGACGGTGCCGAAGCAACCCAAACATACGCTGCCTCACCTTTGAAATAACACACACACACACACACACACACACACATACACACACACGTCAATCAACCCCTCTGGCAAGATGACGTATAGAGATCAATATTGCTTTACCAGACGATTATATTCAGTTTAGAAGTGCAGCTGCGAGGGAGAGGGTTAATAAAAGAATGTAATTTGACTCTTGCAGTTTAAAAAAAGTCTCCCATTTTTTTCATATCTTCCTTATGCTTTCTTCTTCCTTCTCGTCGTCGTGTAGTTCAAGTCTTTCTCTTCTTCCCGTATTTCTAACTTCCTTTCCGTCACTCCTTTTCTTCCTTCTCTCTTTCTTCTCCTCATTTTCTCCTCCTTACTCCTTTTCCTCCTACTTTTCCTTCTTCTTCCCCTCTTTCCTACTTCCTCCTCTCTTCTTATTTTCCATTTCTTCTCTCTTTCTCCTCCTCCTCACTTCCTTTTCCCGACTCCTTCCTCCTTCCTCCATTTCTCTATCTCCTCATTTACTTCCTCCCTTCGTCATTTTTCTCCTATTCTTCCTCCTCTTTCTTCTCTCTCCTCTTTGCTTCCTCGTCTTCATTCCTTCCATATGCCTCTTTTTTTCTTCCTCTTATTCTTCCTTCCTTCCCTTAATCTCTTTTCATCTCTTCTTACTCTTATTTTTTCCTCTGCCTCCCTCCCTTCACTTCCTCTTCCTCGTTTGCACTCTGACCTTCTCTCTCTCTCTCTCTCTCTCCCTCTCTCTCTCATTATATTTTGCATATTTTCAGTTTATTCCTACTCTTTTATCATTCCTCATTTCCTTCCATAACATTTTTTATTTTATTCTCTCTCTCTCTCTCTCTCTCTAGGAAAACAGGTTCTAGGAAGATTACATAAGGTCAAGTCGGCAAGAAACGCTATTTGCACTCGATCCACGGAGAGTTAGAGAGAGAGAGAGAGAGAGAGAGAGAATGTGTGTGTGTGTGTGTGTGTGTGTGTGTGTGTGTGTGTGTGTGTGCGAATTTAATATCCTTACCACACCCTGTTCGTACAAGACAGGAACGAGAGAGAGAGAGAGAGAGAGAGAGAGAGAGAGAGAGAGAGAGAGAGAGAGAGAGAGAGAGAGAGAGAGAGAGAGAGAGAGAGAGAGAGAGAGAGAGAGAGAGAGAGAGAACAGCAGTACTCTGGCATTAATTCCGAGTCACGTTGAAGTGCACGTGAAACAGTATCGCTCCTTCCTTACGTAACCTCTGCTCTTCCCAAAACAGAGGATGAAAATGTTAAATCCGGTTTGCGCTGCTGAGTTTACGTCTTCTGGTCGGTGTATTTGTTGTTTTTGCTGCTTGTTCTTGTTTTTTTCATGGGATTTTTTTTGTTTTGTTTTGTTTTAGGAAAAGTATCGTTGTGGTGGAAATGTTAAATCTGGTTTGTGGTGTTGATTTTACTTTTTCTGTTCGGTGTCTTTGTTTTAGTTGCTTATTCATGATGTTCTTGTTGTTTTTGTTGCTTATTCGTGGTGTTCTTGTTGTTTTTGTTGCTTATTCGTGGTGTTCTTGTTGTTTTTGTTGCTTATTCATGATGTTCTTGTTGTTTTTGTTGCTTATTCGTGGTGTTCTTGTTGTTTTTGTTGCTTATTCGTGGTGTTCTTGTTGTTTTTGTTGCTTATTCGTGGTGTTCTTGTTGTTTTTGTTGCTTATTCGTGGTGTTCTTGTTGCTTTTGTTGCTTATTCGTGGTGTTCTTGTTGTTTTTGTTGCTTATTCGTGGTGTTCTTGTTGCTTTTGTTGCTTATTCGTGGTGTTCTTGTTGCTTTTGTTGCTTATTCTTGGTGTTCTTGTTGCTTTTGTTGCTTATTCTTGGTGTTCTTGTTGCTTTTGTTGCTTATCCGTGGTGTTCTTGTTGCTTTTGTTGCTTATTCTTGGTGTTCTTGTTGCTTTTGTTGCTTGTTCTTGCTTTTTTCAAGGCAATTTCGTTCGGTTTAGAAAATTATCGTCATACTGCAAGTGTTAAAACCGATCTTTGTTGTTGATTTTACGTTTTCTGTTCGGTGTCTTTGTTATTGTTGTTTGTTTTTGCTTTTCAGTGGATTTCGTTCGGTTCAGGAAAGCATCGTGGCAGTGAAGGGATTAATGAAGGCTGTATCCAATCCCTCCAGCTGGAAAAGTCTGTCCAAAAGCTGAATAAAATCGTCTGAAGGCAGAAGTAGAAATGATAATCCACTCCATTGAAGCGAAAACGGGAAAATTACTGCAATCCTTCGTGACGATTTTTTTTATTTTAAAGACATGGGATTTTAAAATGACTGAGAAAAATCGCTAGTCCGCAGTGAGAATATAATAAATCCTTATTCTAGTCTGTTAAAGAAGCCCCCTAACACCTTTTCCTAAGCGATTTATTTGGCTTATTACACCGGACTGATCTCTTCTGTTACGTAAGTTTTCCTAATATCGCCGTACTCTGTATATATAACGTACAAAAGGATATTAACTTAGCTGTGTCCAAAAATAAGTCACTGAGAGAGAGAGAGAGAGAGAGAGAGAGAGAGAGAGAGAGAGAGAGAGAGAGAGAGTCACCATTAACTCTCCCTCAGGTTTACGCAACCCAAAAACACTCCATCTTTCATTAATTCTAGGTCATGTAGATGATTTTTTTCCTCACTCTCTCTCTCTCTCTCTCTCTCAAAAAAAAAAAAAAAAAACACTCCATCTTCCATTAATACTAGGTCATGTAGAAGCTTTTTTCCTCTCTCTCTCTCTCTCTCTCTCTCTATATCTACCTGTCCAGTGTTCAATTCTCACTTACGTCATTCTATAAATATTTTTCCTGTTGTTTTTGATGACGGAAATTCTTACGAAAGAGAGTAAAATATTAAAGTCTTTCAAAACAGACGGACGGTGATTCATACATACTTGAGATTCTACGTACACACACACACACACACACACACACACACACACACACACACACACACATTCACTCACATGCATTCGTACACACACACACACACACACACACACACACACACACACACACACACACATACACATACATGCATTCGTACACACATGCATACATTTATACACACACACACACACACACACACACACACACACACACACACACACACACACACACACACATTCACTCAGATGCATTCGTATACACACACACACACACACACACACACACACACACACACACACACACACACACACACACATTATAACAAGATCAGGGCCTCGTAGTGAAGGGGTTAGTATTTTTTTTTTACTCCCATTTCCTCTTCCTGGTTGCATGATTGACCGATGCCCTATTATTGCCAGATTGCACAACTTCCGGCACTGCAACGGCTTGTCTCTTGCAATATGTATGGTTGTATGGGAAGAAGAATTCCATGGGCAGTATTTTCGTTGATTGTGGAAGCTCCCTATCACCTTTTCCTCAGCGAATTATTTTGGTTATTACACCTTACTGTCCCCCTCTGTGTTACATAAATCCTTCCAATATCGCCATACTCTAAGTAAATGATGTACAAAAAGGCTATTACAAAGATAGATCACTTAGAGAGAGAGAGAGAGAGAGAGAGAGAGAGAGAGAGAGAGAGACCACATACACACAGCCAAATCCATGAACTAACTCCTCTTTCAATCTCGCAGGTAAAAAGCAAACTCACATTATCTTCTTTTTAAAACTCCCGCCAAATGTACTTAACCCTACTTCCTTGTACAGGTATTGGGTAACTGGTTCGTGCTACACAAATTCGACACGGCCAACACCTGTCTGAAATGGAACCTGACTCGCGTCTCCGGTGATACGCTGTTGGTGACGGAGACGAGGCAGCTCTCCTTCCTCGACTCTCTCGGCGTCGACCACACTCACGCCATTACTGCTAGGCTGGATATACCGAACCCAGAGGTGCCCGGCAAGATGAGGATCCGATGGCCTACGTGTGAGTATAAGGGAATCCAGCATCATTATTTTATTATTATTATTATCACCATCATTATCATCAACATCGTCATCGCCACTCTTCATCGTCTTCATTATCATCATCATCATCATCATCAGCGTATCCAGTCCTATGATATCTGATTGAATGGGGATCCAATGGCCTACGTGTGAATATAAAGGAATCCAGCATCATCATTTTATGGTCATCAACGTCATCATTATAATTATTATCACCAACATCATCATCGTTATCATCGTTATTTTTAGCATATTCGTAAGTGCAAGTTGGGTTGAAGAATAGAAGGCGTGAATTCAAGTAGGTTAGGAATGGTTTGTATGTCTGTCTATCTATCTATCTATCTATCTATCTGTCTGTCTGTCACTCACCCACTCAGTCACTCAATCTATCAATCTATCTATCAAACAAACATCTTCATCTAATCGTCATCATTGTTACACGTTTGCCCGCAATTTCATCTTTTTATCATATTCAGACTTTTATACTGAAGTTCTGTGGCATCATATAATCACAGTATTATTTTCACCTCCTTCACTGTCATCATTTCACCATTATCATCACCATCAGTATTCTATTCACAATCTTCACAGTCATCATTTCACCATCATTATCATCACTATCAGTATTATCTTCACCTTCTTCACTGTCATCATTTCACCATCATTATCATCACCATCAGTATTATCTTCACCACCTTCACTGTCATCATTTCACCATCATTATCATCACTATCAGTATTATCTTCACCACCTTCACTGTCATCATTTCACCATCATTGTCATCACCATCATATTCTCATCACCATCTTCACTGTCATCGTTTCATCATCACGGTTATCACAGTGTCGCAGTCTTTCTCACCTCCGTATCAGCAGTAGTAAGATAATATTTCCAAATTCCTTTTACTCAACGCTGGCTTACATTGTTCAGAGCAACTTCAGCAGTATTAATGTATACGGGTATTTTATGAAGTTAAATATTTTGCCCTCAAACACACACACACACACACACACACACACACACACAACACGAAGTCTCTCTCTTCTTACACAACACACAAAAAATGTAAAGCCTTTCTACACACACACACACACACACACACACACACACACACACACACACACACAAAGTGGTTATGTCCAGTTTTTTCGTTCGTCATAATGAAAACGCTTTGGGGTGTTTGAACATTACTTGGGAAAGAATCTACACTCATGATCATAAACTCATCCCTACTCATCCCCATACAGAAGCAGAGAGAGAGAGAGAGAGAGAGAGAGAGAGAGAGAGAGAGAGAGAGAGAGAGAGAGAGAGAGAGAGAGAGAGAGAGTCCTGCATTTCTACTACCAAGAAACGAAACAGTAATACACAGTTCAGTCAGAGTTTGTAACCTTGACGTTTGGGTTGTGTGTGTGTGTGTGTGTGTGTGTGTGTGTGTGTGTGTGTGTGTGTGTGTGTGTGTGTGTGTGTGTGTGTGTGTGTGTGTGTGTGTGTGTGTGTGTGTGTGTGTGTGTGTGTGTGTGTGTGTGTGTGTGAACTTTTTGCCGTGACTGTAGGAACACGAGAGTCAGGGTCAGACCTCGGCACTCCCTAACCCTATCACCACGAGGGCATCTACTGCATCTTAATCTATCTATTTCTATCAGTCTATCTATCTATCTATCTATCTATCCATCTATCTATCTATCTCTAGCCTACATGATGCAACATGGATTTAGAGCCCCGGTGCCAGTCAACATTCCAGCACAATGTCAACACACACCATGACAAAGCCTTTCCTAATGACTTCTCTTGCCCAGCGTCTCTACATCGGATACTGACGCTACTTTAATGCTTGTGTCTTAGTAATTTCCTATCTATCTATCTATCTACCTCTGTCTATCTGTCTGCTTGTCTGTCTATCTATCTAGCTAATACCAGATGCCTTAATCTCGTAATTGATGGCCACAAACAAATCACCTTCAAGTTGCTGTGTCCTCTGCCATTTCGCTACCATCCCTGCAACTCACACCCCCCTTTCTCATATAGCTCCCCACTGCATCCCTCCATCTCATTCTTCTCTCCACTCCATCCCCCAGTCTCATCCTTCCTCTTCAACTCCCTCATCCTCTTCATATATCTTTCCATTCCCTCCCTCCCTCTCATCTTTCCTCTTCCTCTCCAACTCAAGTCCCCCTCCTTCATTTATCTCCTCGCTCCATTCCTCCATCTCATCCTTCGTCTCCCCTCCACCTCATTCCCCGTTCCTCATAATCTCCCCATCCCTCCATCTCATCCTTCCTTTCCCCTTCCACCTCACTCACATACGCTCCTTACTTTCCTAGAGGCTGGAATTATCGAGCTGTGTATGACCAGGATTTGGCACCCCATTTTTATCTTGACACTCATTGAATAGACTCTGCAAGATAGGTAAATATGAAGTTACGTGCGGAATAATTTTTTCAGGTGGACACAGAATTCCAGGGGCTTAAATGGGGAGTGAATGGGAGTGTGGCCCGTTCAGTTAGGGAAATTTTGGTTAGTATTTCATTCTGCTAAGTTCATGTTGGCTCTCTGGACCCATCCTAACCACATCCTTGGTGGGAGAGGAGGTGTGGATGATGGTGGTTATGATGATGATAATTGTGATGGTTATGATAATGATAATGATGATAGTGTAATTTTCGAAAGCACTATATTAGTGTACTAAAGCAGCGATTAACTGGATTTCTTTGAGGATGCATAAGGAGAGAAATACTGCTTAGAAAGGCGTACAAAAGAAAGCATAGAGAAACACATGTAATGCTCTTTTCAGGGTTGCTTAGTACAGAGAAGACTAAAGGCGGTTTTCTTGTGCTGTTTGGAAGCTCACTAACACCTCTTCCTTACCGATTTATTTCTGATTCTGCTCCGTTACACTCTTCTGCAATCCATATCGATATTAAAGAGATCTAAGAAGCCAAAAAGTGGATATTAAAATGGGTAGTTTAGAAAATAAATCGCCGAAAAAGAGGTGCGACGGAACTTCCTCCTACGTGGAATTTGACGTGCAGTTTTACATGCAATTTCACGTGGAATTTTACGTACGTGTAGTTGTACGTGGAATTTTACGTGGAATTTTACGTACGCGGAGTTTTACGTGTAATTTTAAGTGAAATTTAACGTACGTGCAATTTTGTGGAATTCAACGTACATGCAATTTTACGTGGAATTTTTGTTGGATTTTACGTGCAGTTTTACATGCAGTTTTACGTAGAATTTTACGCACGTGCAATTTTACGTGGAATTTTACATGGAATTATATGTACGTGCTATTTTACGTGGAATTATACGTGGGATTTTATTTGCAGTTTTACGTGCAATCTTACGTGGAATATTACGTGCATGAAGAGGGAGGGAAGGTGCACGTGCGACAAGAAATTACACACCAGTCATCCCAAGGTCGTTACGCTGCCTTCCTTGATTCCTTTATTTCCTTCCTTTACTCCTTTATTCCCTTCCTTTATTCACTTATTCCCTTTCTTTATTCAGTTATTCCCTTCCTTTATTCCCTTCCTTTATTCACTTATTCCCATTCTTTATTCAGTTATTTCCTTTCTTTATTCATTTATTCCCTTCCTTTATTCACTTATTCCCTTTCTTTATTCAATTATATCCTTTCTTTATTCATTTATTCCCTTCCTTTATTCATTTATTCCCTTCCTTTATTCATTTATTCCCTTCATTCATTCATTTATTTCCTTCATTCATTCCTTTATTCCCTTCCTTTATTCATTTATCCCTTCCATTATTCCTTTATTCCCTTCTTTATTCCTTTTTCCTTCCTTTATTCCCTTCTTTATTCCTTTATTCCCTTCCTTTATTCCTTTATTCCCTTCCTTTATTCCTTTATTCTCTTCCTTTATTCCTTTATTCCCTTCCTTTATTCCTTTATTTCCTTCCTTTATTCCTTTATTCTCTTCCTTTATTCATTTATTCCCTTCCTTTATTCATTTACTCCCTTCCTTTATTCCTTCATTCCCTTCCTTATTCAATTATTTCCTTTCTTTATTCATTCATTCCCTTCCTTTATTCATTTATTCCCTTCCTTTATTCCCTTCCTTTATTCATTTTTTACCTTTATACCGCTTAATATATTCTTTTATTTCCTTTTTCATCTTTCTTATTTTCTTTTATGTCCTTTATTCCCTTCCTTTATTACATTCATTCCACTTTTTATTTTTTATTTTTTCTCTCATATCCTTAATTTCCTTCCTTTATTTCTATTATATCCTTATTTTCATTCCTTTATTTATCCTTATTCCCTCTTATTCCCCTGATTTTTTCCTCTTTATTTTCCTTTACTCTCTTCCCACAACCCTCCTGTTTCTCCTTGTCCCCTTGCTACATTCCTCTTCCTTCTTTTTCATTCCTTCCTTTTATACCCCTTTTATAACCTTCGTATCTATTTCCGCAACAAGTAGCTAGACAGACAGACAGGCAGATAGACAGATAAATAGATGGATGGATAGATAAGTTGAAAAAATGCCGTCTCAAAGCGCGGTTCGACTGGCAAAAAAAATAAATGAAAAAAAATGAAGGCTTAAAAACAGGATGATGGAGACAGAAACGTTTGTGTGTATTTCCGCTCCAGCAAACGTTTCCTGATGTGTTTACTTATACCAGAAACGATCGCTACCCAGTCACTCAGGAAACAATGGCCACACAGATGTTGGTAGTGGTGGTGGTGGTAATAGTGGTAGCAGTAGTAGTAGTAATAGTAGTAGTAGTAGTAGTAGTAACAGTAGTAGTAGCAGTAGTAGTGGTGGTGGTGGTGGTAGCGGTGGTAGCAGTAATAGCGGTAGTGGTGGTGGTGATGGTGGTGGTAATAGTAGTAGTAATATTAGTACTGGTGGTGGTGGTGGTGGTGGTGGTGGTGGTGGTAGTTGTAGGGGTGATAGCATTAGTTGTAATAGTAGTAGTAGTATTGGTAGAAGTAGTTGTAATCACAGGCTCATCTGACCGTGAACCCGACAGACAGAACGCCAAAATTACTCTTCTTCTGGTCCTTCTCTTTGATGGGAAAGGGAGGGGACTGAGGGACATATATATACCAAGACAGCTCCACCGCCCTTATATCAGTGCCACCACATGAAGGCGTCCCTCTCCAGCACCGGAACAATAAATATTCCACCCTTGTATTTACCTGTAGCCTCTTACCTGGCGAGAATATCACCAGGTGTGTTGGCTGGGGTTCATAATGAGTCGCTGGTGGTCGTGTGTTTGTGCTCCATCTTTAATTTAGCCTTTAAAAAAATAAGTCGCTTGTTATGTGATGTTCTGTAGCAATATGCAAAATGTAATAGCCAGACGTACTTCTCCAGCATAGGGAAATGTTAAATCTGGCCGTCACTCTATCACGAAGCTTAACTCCCCTGGGTCCTCTAAGATGTTTATATACTTTTCTAAGATTATTTCAAGACGTCTGATATCTTGACCATCCATTTAGCTTGGTGTGTTTTCTCGTGTTCTAAAAGGTGGATCAAGACTTATTCCCGCGCGCGAGAATGTTTTGTTTTTTTACCTTAGATTATCGTCATTACCTTCTTCCTCTGTCTGTCTGTCTGTCTGTCTGTCTGTCTGTCTCTCTCTCTCTCTCTCTCTCTCTCTCTCTCTCTCTCTCGGAAATCCTGGTTCTCACGGGTTTACAAGGACGGAATGTGATGGTTTGGCTCTTACTTCCCGACAGAGGATGTGGGTGTGGGTGGCGGAGGGAAATTTGGCAGTGTTTTTAGGGATTATTCGAATGCTGATGAAGGAGGCAAGGGAGGGGGTTATTGTGGTGTGTGTGTGTGTGTGTGTGTGTGTGTGTGTGTGTGTGTGTGTGTGTGTGTGTGTGTGTGTGTGTGTGTGTGTGTTGGAGGGGAATTTTGAATAGTAACGTGGACGGGAAGGGAAAATATTATTATTATTATTGTTATTATTATTTACGTTTTTTTTTAAGGGACATTGAAATGCTGATGTCCACCCCAGATGAGTGTTTTTGGCGGGAATTTGAGCGTGATTTAAAAAAGAGAGTTGAGGACGAAGGACGGATGGATTGGTGGAGGAAAAAAAAAAGACCTAAAATGGAGATAGGAATATTGCTAATGCTTACTCTGACAGCTGCTGATAGAGAAACAGCGAAGGGGAATAAAGGAATACTTAAATGGAAGAATGACGAGAGGAAAGAATAATAGTAATAAAATGCCTAAAAATTGCAGCAATGAAAATGGGAGCTGGCGACTTGAAAATTAAATGTAGAGGAAAAGGAAGATGTAAAAGGGAAAAAAATATCGAGATAGGAAAATGAAGAAATTATGGGAAAAGAAATTAGAGCACGAGAAATAGAAATAGACTAAATAATAAATAAATAAATGAGGGAAATATCAAAAAAAGCTGAAAATAAAGATAAAGGTTAAGGGAAGGAATGATGAAGGGAAGGAAGACTAGGAAAATAACGAAGGATGGCCAAAGACAGGATGGAAATTGAAGATATGAAACTAACCGGAGAGAGAGAGAGAGAGAGAGAGAGAGAGAGAGAGAGAGAGAGAGAGAGAGAGAGAGAGAGAGAGAGAGAGAGAGAGAAATAAAAAAGCGGAGGATGCAAAGTGTATTAAAATGAGAAATGCACGTGAGAAAAGAATGTAGTGAGAGAGAGAGAGAGAGAGAGAGAGAGAGAGAGAGAGAGAGAGAGAGAGAGAGAGAGAGAGAGAGAACAATGGGTCATCATTTCTCGTATGCCAGGAACTCCCCAATTCTTCTTCCTGTGCCTCTTCAGACCGAGGACGCTATTTCTTTTTATTTCGGCTACCGAGATACAATTTTTATTTATTTTTATCAGTGGCCTCTCGATTTAAAGTAGTTATCTCTGCTAGTCACGAAGAAGTGTTTTTTTTTTTTTTTTTTTAAATATAGACGAAGAGAATTTTAATGCCAAAAAAGTATCAGCTATTTTCTGTCCTAAAATATTGAAAGGGTAATAGACAGAACGACAGCATCATCATTATCATCATCATCATTATCATCATCATCATCGTCATCATCATCATCATAATCAGCAACAACAACAACAACATCATTATCCTCCTCCTCCTCCTCCTCCTCCTCATCATCATCATCATCATCATCATCATACACTTCATCGTGATCAATGCATCTTCCAACATTATCATCATCATCATCAACATCCTCCTCTTTCTCTTTTTCATCATCATTATCATCATCATCATCATCGTCATCATCATCATCGTCAATACACTCCTTTTTCTCCTCCTCCTCCTCCTGTGCAGTGTGTAGCTTCCACGTTATGTCCACAGACTTCCCATTAACTCAATGTAACTGGTTTATAATGTCATGCCGTAACTATTATTTTATTTGTTTACTTTCTCTTTCAGGTTACTCTATCGGGTAGCTTATAGATAAAGTATTATAGAATGTGACTTTTCCTTTCCAATGTTTCCTATAAAATTTCCATGTCAGTTTTTCCATGCTGCATGGTGGTTTTTCTCACTTTTTCCTGGAGGGTTTGGTGGTGGGGGGAGCCTTCTTGCTTTCCTATCCTTATCCTTCAACATGTAGAGTTAGATCTTGTAGTCATAGTTTTCTCTAACAAGCAGCCTCGAAAGGACCATAAGGTCTGTTGCTGTTTGCTTTCCTGTGTAATCCTGTGTAATCCTCCTCCTCCTCCTCCTCATCATCATCATCATCATCGGCATCCTTCTTTTCCTCCTCCTCTTCCTCCTTCTCCTTATCATCATCATCATCAACATCCTCCTCTTCCTCCTCCTCCTCCTCATCATCATCATCATCAACCCAACCCCCACCAAGAAAAATAACAATTCCACACCAAACAAGGGGTATGGTATATAACACACTCATATACTACGAACATAAAACTGGGATATAATGACAGGATATGATATGTCGACACCTAGCGGATATACTCAGAAATTATTACTATTTATGAAGTGGTATAATCCTTCAGAGCGAGAGAATTCCCTTTAAATGTGTGTGTGTGTGTGTGTGTGTGTGTGTGTGTGAGAGAGAGAGAGAGAGAGAGAGAGAGAGAGAGAGAGAGAGAGAGAGAGAGAGAGAGAGAGGATGGGGGAGCAGAGGGTGTACAGTATAGTAAAGAAATGCAGACGAGAAGAGAGAGAGAGAGAGAGAGAGAGAGAGAGAGAGAGAGAGAGAGAGAGAGAGAGAGTAAAATAATTTGATAGTAGTTGGAAAATACAAACACAATCGTACTGAAGGAAATAATGACAAACCTCTCTCTCTCTCTCTCTCTCTCTCTCTCTCTCTCTTTCTCTCTCTCTCTCTTTCTCTCTCTCTCTCTCTAGTGTATATTTGGACGTGTAGCTGATATAACCAAAAGAGTGTGACGCGAAGAAGAGTATGTCATGATAAATACTCAAATATATCCGGGAAGAACATCATTATCCCCAGTTCCATAATTCTCCGATCTTTTTTCGTAATTCTAAGGTCATTTTTTCACGCCCTCTTCTCAGTCCATGATTTATAACTCAACCCCTTTACCCCGAGAATATCTTTTGTTTTTTCATTTATTTTTGACCGATATCTTTCACTATAGGAAGGCCAAAAGAGACGTGGGTGAGGACAATGAGACGGGAAGCTGGAGATGAGTGTTGGGGAGATCTTGAGGAGCTAGCACAAGATAGGATGTGGTGGTGTGAGTTCATCGAGGCCCTATGCATCCCCGAGGGTGCCACAGGAAATGATTGATTGATTGATAGGATAAATAGTTAATAATTGAGAGTTTAATGAAGGCTATTCTTAACCCCCCTACAGCTAAAGGTCTATATTCTCCCTAGCACATCTTCCTTAGCGATTTATTTTTGGATATGATTGGCTGATAACTTTTGGCACGTTGTGTTGGTAAAACGAGTCGATGTTAAATGAATTTTTACATAGCACAGAAGAGGATAGTCAGGTGTTATAAACAAGAAAAATAAATCGCTAAGGTAAAGGTGTTTGTAGATTAAGGCGCGATGTTAGGGGAATTTTTTCATAACACGGAAGAGGACAGTCAGGTGTAATAGCCAAGTAAATAAATCGCTTAGGAAAAGGTGTTAGGGAGCTTCCTTAACCGACGAGAGTAAAGTCTTCCCGAAATTAACTAAAATCGTGTGTAGATGAAAGAGGAAGCTCCCTAACACCTTTTCCTTAGCGATTTATTTCTGGATATGGATTGTACGTAGGGAAGAATGAATAAATATAATGTTTCACCATAAGCTCTATGAATTCATTCCCCATTTCCCCATTAACCCCATTAGCACGTAAACCCCTCACCCATTTCCCCCTTACCCCCTCACCTATCACCCCCCCTCACCCATTTCCCCCATACCCCTTCACCCTTCCCCCTCACCCATTCCCCATTACCCCTCACCCATTTCCCCCTTACATTCTTACCCTTAACCCCTTCCCCTCCCCCCTCACCCATTCCCAGTTAACCCTCACCCATTACCCCACTAATCCCCTCACCCATTTCCCCGGTACCCCCTCACCCTTAACACTTTCCCTTCCCCTCTTACCCATTCCCAGTTAACCTTCACCCATTACCCCACTAATCCCCTCACCCATTTTCCTATTACCCCTCACCCATTTCCCCCATATCTCATCACCCTTAACATCTTCCCTTCCCCCCTCACCCATTCCCCATTGCCCCATTAACCTATTTTCTTCTTCTCACAGCTCTGACGGGCAGCGCAGACTTCATTGTGTTTGATACTGACTATGAGACCTACATGGCGGTGTTTGAGTGTGACAGAGCTGGCCTTCTTCACAGACGCTCCGCAACTATACTCTCACGCACACGCAACATTGATAAGATGTTCGTGGAGAGGGTGAGTAGGCGCACGCAAATACATACGTACATACAAACGCGGACATACATATACACAACATACTCTCACGCAACATTGATGGTATGGATGTGGAGAGGGTGAGTAGACGCGCGCGCGCGCGCGCACGCACACACACACACACACACACACACACACACACACACACACACACACACACACACACACACACACACACACACACACACACACACACAAGTACTCTCACTCACTTGTACACACTTCTTCTAAACACGCGAAATATGCAACACCAAAACTGAACGAAATACCAGAAAAATCCACCAAACACAATATTTTCCATTTATAAGTTTGCAGTTCTAATATTAATTCCATAAGTCTTCGTTTCATCACTTCCTGAACACAGTCATTGTACGTGAATTATGTAAACCAAAATAATACGTGAAATAAATGCCTGATACTCTTTCCAAATGTCTCCCGCGTAGAAGTTTACATTTTCTAATTCTGTATGTCAAAAATGTTAGGTTCGTTTGCCTCATATAAGCTGACATTTCAAATTCTAAATCTCTCAAATTTTAGGGTTGTCTTGCTCATATAAGTTTACGATTCTGATTCTAAATACCACAAATTTTAGGCTAATCTCCCTCATATAAGACGATTCTAATTCTAAATCCCACAAAATTTGGATTAATCTCCTTCATATATTTTTACGGTTCAAATTTTAAATCCGACAAATTTTAGGTTAATCTCCTTCATATATATTTACTGTTCTATTTCTAAATCTCACAAACTTTAGGTTATCTCCCGTGAGCGATTCTAATTCTAAATCCCACAAAATTTAGGATCGACTTTTTCATATAAGGTCATAATTCTAATTCTGAATCTGATCAATTATAGGTTCGTCGCCTCCTGGACACCGCTGGAATAAGTCACTCTGCACTCAGCACCATCAGTCATGACCTCTGTCGGGAGTCAGGGTAAGTAAAAATAAATAAATAAACAAATAAATAAATGAATAAATAAATAAATCTCTTGAACTTGAAAGGCGTATCTAAGTCCACGCGTCACCTACGGATCATAGTCATATTCTCTCTCTCTCTCTCTCTCTCTCTCTGTCTCTCTCTCTCTCACCAGGAACCACAACAAACGCATATACGATGACCTTTCCCTTCCCACCCAAACTAACTCGACCGGACCCAAACAAAACACGTCCCTGTCTCACAACCCTATCTTAACCTAGTCTCACCTCCCTCTCCCCCATCAGAAACCACAACTGGCACGTAGACGGTGACCTCTTCGGCCTTCTCCCTGGCGTTGACCCTGCAGAAGTGAGGAGGAGAGTGTCAGAGGGAGTACAGGAGTATGATGTCACCCAGCTTGAGATCATAGGCGAGGGTATTTCGCCTGAGGATGGTACTTTCAGGGGCAGCCTCAAGAAGCGGCCTGAAGTGTAAGGGGACGGAGAAGTGGGTGGAGAAGTGTAGGTGGACGAAGTGGATGAGGAGGCTGGTGGACCAAAAAGTAAATTAAACAAAAAAAAAAAATGGGTGAAGAAGTTGGTGAAGAGATGAAGGACAAAGAAGTGAATGAAGAAGTTGGTGAAGAAGGGTAGGTGGACAAAGATGTGATTGAAGAAGTGTACGAGGTGGACAAGGAAGTTGATGAAGAAGTTGCGTCCATGGTGCCACCTCTCCATGCCTTCCCTCGTGCTACACGGGCATCTGGTAACGCTCATGAATGGAATGTCACTCAGCCATATTGAGAACTTCCGCCTATCAGAATTCTTTCATTCCCCGTACTGCATCTCTTTGGAACTCGCTTCCCCAGAGTTGTTTCTCTCCAAACTTCAACCTACAGCTGTTCAAGTCTAACTGTTAGATATTTTATGAACAGAGGACACCAGTAATCTGGTGTATGGATTATTTATTTTTTTTTATTCATTTGTTTTTCCTTCCTCTGTTGTTATTTAAAAAAAAAAAAAAAGTGGCCGGGAGTACAGGTGGCCCAAGATATGACTGGAGGTCGAGCAAGTAGAGGGCGGATATGACTCGGAAGTGAAATTAGTAGAGAAAACCGAGACGTGGTTGGAAGCTGATGACGAAGAGACTGAAAATGGATGCAGAAGTAGGAGGAGGTGAGTGAAGCAACGCAGGAAGACGGAAATGTATCTGGAAGTGGAAGAGGAAGTATAGGTGGATCAAGAAGTGAGCCTCTGTTTAATAGAATGAAGTGGATGAAGTGTGGGTGGAAAGTGATTAGGCAAAGAAGTAGATAGAAGTGTAGGAGAATGAAGAAAAGGCCAATGAAGAAGAAGAAGAAGAAAAAGAAGAAGAAGAAGAAGGAGGAGGAGGAGGAGGAGGAAGAGGAGGAGGAGGAGAAGCAACTCTGTGTAGCAACGTAGTATATGTATGTTTTATGTCTGTGTATAGTATGTGTATGTGTAGTATATGTATGTATAGTATATGTATGTGACTTGTGTATGTGTAGAATGTGTATGTAGCATGTGTATGTATAATATGTGTATGTGTGGTAATCAGAATTGGAGTTACTGGTATAACGTTAAAAAATTGACCCTAATTATAAAGGTAAATTTCTCTTCCGTGTCTCGGTAAATGATCCTCAGTGTAAGTCTAACTATAAATGTCCCTTACTGTAATAATAATAATAACATCTTTACTATAATACCGCCTTTATTTATTCATTTATTTAGCACCTCAGACCTCCGTATTTTTATTTTTATTTTTTTATCTGACGGATCTAAAGCTCTTGGTGTTTACGTAGACGTGTGTGACATTGTTGTATTTATGGTGTTACTCATCGGTGTGGTGTTATGTGTGTCAGTGTTAGATTGGTGTTGAATGTCTTGAAACACACACACACACACACACGTACAAAATCACTCCCCCCGTACACACAATCACCCCACCCCATCTTTCTAAGCTTCTCAGTGTAACGTTATAACCCTCACTGCTGCAAATCAAAATAAAAAAAAAAATCCCACATAACAAACACGTAAAATCATCTCTATTTTGGTGTTGTGGCTCGATGTTCAGAATCTAAATACTCGACAATTTTCTCCTTACCAGATTTAGATACTCTGAAAATGAACGCGGCCCTACAACACGAGATTGTTTACGCTCTTCACCTCGATATACTTAATTAAATTTTTGTAACCAGGTAATTAGGTTAATGGCTTCCTAATTAGTGTATATATTTCATTTTTTATATATATTTTTTAAGGATCTCATTTATCATGGGCTTTGTAGTTTTAAGTGGCACAAAAATAAACTGTAGTAAAAATAAGTTTAACTCTCCTTTGCATTGTCCATGTATTTCTTGGTGATACTTCTCTCTACCTCCTCTCTCCCCCCCTCCCCGCCTCTCTCTCTCTCTCTCTCTTTCTCTCTCTTTCTCTCTCTCTCTCTCTCTCTCTCTCTCTCTCTCTCTCTCTCTCTCTCTCTCTCTCTCACATCAACATTTAGCCTACCTATCCATCTATTGTCAGAAGCACTGATTTCACAGAGGGTGACCAGAGACAAGTCGCCCCCAGTTCTCTGCCATTCCCTCCCTCCAACTCACACTCCATTATATCTTCATCCCTCCATCTCATCCGCGGTCAATAAACAGTGACTTGAAGAGGCGAATTGACTCCTTTGGTACTAAGTGAGTTCGCAGGATCGTGGGATATCGCTGAACAGCCGGGTACGTAACAAGTGACTGCTCCGTGAGACTGCGTTAAGGTAATATCCATATAATTTGTCAACACCACCTCCAGTTTAGTTATAAGGACATATGGTCCGTTTTCCTGAGGTTAACCCTGGCCACAGGAGTTAACCCGGGGTGGAGGAGATAGAGGGGAGGTCCTTGGACTCATGGCTGGAGCAGGTTAACCATTCATGCATGTCGCGAGATACTTAACGAGGGATAAGTCGCTTGCACGAAGGGCCTTGGTGGGTGGGGTCAGAGGATGAGTGAGACTATGTGCCCCGTGGATTTTGACTCCCACGTCCATGATAATTTATAATATTAATGTAGGTATTAACAAAGATCTCAAAATACTTTTGTTTACCATGATTCCGTTTCTGGTAGGTGGAGACGCTCACCATCCACTCACTCGATTTAGTGTTGCCCTCGGGTGACTGTCCTTTCCTCTCTTCCTTCCTCTTGTCTTTCTTTCCTTCTTTCTTTCCTCTTCCTTCCGTCTACGGGTAATTTTACACTGAGTGACAAGCCAAATGGTTTCCTTTACGTTAGGAAACCATTTACTACGCTGGGTGATAACCATATAACCAAATCATGGCGTCTGGTGGATTAGGGGGTAATTAAAGCGCTCCAATCGGACTGAACTGTGCTGGTTTATATCCATGGTGTGGTTGGTGTTTATTACTCACGTAATGCCACTCAGGAAAGTGTGAGGCTGGTCATTCTTATCTTAAATGTCAGGACCAACTTGCCTAGCCCTGGGCTCTTACGCTACTCATGGGGAAACACAGGATTAGATGATGATGATGTAGATACTGTATTTTCAAAATATTTTTGTTTACCATGATTCCGTTTTCTTTTATATACAAATACATCAAAGAAAACGAATTGAAGACAGACTAATGTATAAATGTAATGTATTAGTTGGCTTACTGACCACACTGCATGGAACATCAATAGACATTCTTCTCTCATAAAAGTCACTAAGCACCCCCCTAAATTACTGGGGACTGTTTCAGATATACGCTGCCCTAATCATGGTATGGGGTGCTATAGCTTGTAATTCTGAAGAAATGAAATGCAATGGCAATGCAGTTTAAGGACATGATTTTTGACAATTCACATTTTCAGAGTCTGCTAATGCTCTTAGCAACACAGAAACCACGTTAACTTATGTAATAATTACACATACCACAACTGGCTGTTACAGTATACAGAACTAAAATACATGTACAGTATTAGGAAGTGTCAAGTCAGTGCTGCATACCCGCAGAAATGAGCAGCATGGAAAGAGGAGCTTCTATTGGTTGTGTAGCCTTTCACCCAACTTGCATAAAAAGACTGCACAATTTTTAGAGCCACTTACTGTTTATGTTATCCCTGGTTTCTAATATGGCATACCTATCACATGTTCTAGGCTAATGCAACTGATATGCATTCTGACTTAATTTCTTATTTCATGTGATATTTATATGAATCATTTACTAGAGCTCATCAATGTGTAATTATTTCTTTAATTATTCAGTGATTGTATCTCTTATGCAGCCTCAGTCTCTCCAATCTAAATGAACCTGATAACACTGATAAGATACAAACGTTCTGATAACTTACTCGGATACAAGTGAAGTCTACATCTCAACCTGGCATGTGAAAGATGTACAGCTGAGACTCTGCACTGGAAACAAAACATCTTGGTGTGTGATAGCCTCTATTACTTGACACTCCCATGGGTGGAACAACTCTTCCACATTACTCTGTTTCAACTAATGCCTGACGATTTTATTCAGCTGATAGTGAGTGACACGAGTCCTAAACAGTTAACTTGTCATTGTTAAGTCTCTTATTTGGGATAAATCTAATAAAGCATTCCCTTCTAGCTAATGCATGAAGATTTAATTCAACTGAGAGTCGTGAGCCTGAGAGTGTAATCAGTAAACCATTCAATTTTTTCATTCTAATCGAGCTATCTCAAGACAATTTCTATATACTGTATTCATCTTGATACACTTTTTGTGCTAGTGGGTTAGCTGAAACTTTTCTGAAATACTTCACTACCAGAGGTATCCCCCAAGCTACAAGAACAAACTACAATACAGAAGACACCATCGTACTGTTGAAGCTAACCTAGAAGTGTGTACAACAGACAGTAATCACAAAAATGACCTTATGAACAACTGTCTACAAGGATGGTCACTGCAGAAATCCACTATAACTACCTAGAGTGAACAGTAAGTACATATATTACTCAGCTTAATGACTAATGATGATAAATACCATCCCTATATTACAAGAGGTGTAAGAGTTCATGGATTCTGATGCATTAATAGAAGAGAGACCTCTGCTAAGCTGTATAAAACTGTATGGTGATGGAAGGAATCCAGTGCATAAGATGTCATCATGTTGAAATGAATCACAGAAATTGCTTCTATATGCTTGTTTATCTGATGTTGGTAATCTGAGGGATATACACTTTAGTAGTACTGTATAAGGAAAAATGGACGAGCAAAAAATTAACATGTTCTCTCAGGAACAAAACTTCTAATCTCTTCATTTCAAGGATATCTATATAACTCTGAATAGGTAACAGAGTCGAGTGCTATTGGAACTGGTGTCAGGTTAAGGCAAACAGCTATGAGATTACCTGTATACTTGAAAAAGAGTAGTGTCCTGTGCTGTTGGAAGTACGGCTGAGATGATGAAAACAATGATGGTGGTGGTGGAGGCTGGTGTGGGCAGTGTGGTGGTATCAGGACTCATTAAAAAAAAAAAAAAATACTGAAGGTATTAACTGTATACTCAAAACACAGGAGTGTCCAGTGTCAGAGGAAGTGGTGTCAAGATGATGAAAACAATGGTGCTGGTGATGGTGGTTGGTGTGGGAAGTGTGATGGGAGAGCAGAGATTGGCACCAAGTTCCCCCTTCTGCACTACACACCCAACCTTCCTCACATGTGACTACAAGGACACACATGAGGTCAGGCACTATCACTTTTTCAACCCTTAACCCTTTTCCTTTAATGATCCATTATCTTATTTTTCCTTCCCTCAAAAAACTCTCCAGTTCAACATCTCTGCAAACCTTAATAAAATAAAGTTAAGGTAGTAAGAATAATACAGTATAAAAAAAAGACACCCCCATAGTGCAAGGAGTAAGTACATGAACAAAGCTATTGTTAGTCAGGTACTACCATTACTTTGCCCTTTATTCCCTTCTTAATTTTATAGTATTCTTCCTGTTATCTGACACCTTTATTCAGCTTTGGAGGCTTTTTGAGCTGGAAGGGTTTTATATTTCCTTCACCACAAGATGGTTCTCCTATGCTGAATGCAACTGTGTGCAGGTAGCATGAATAAAATAAAAAAGAACATTACTGTGTTGAAAGAAATGCTGGTACTTATCATGATGTCTAGTTTATTCTCATTATCTCCAGATGACTGTATTCAGCTTAAAGAAACAATGTTTGTATTAAAGGGATTAATGATGGCTATATATATAAATATATATATATATATATATATATATATATATATATATAAATATATATATATATATATATATATATATATATATCTCCTCCCGTATGAAAAGTAACTTCTCCTAAGCTGAATAAAATCATTTAGAGGTATGAAGAATAAAGCAGTAAGATATGTCAAACTCCTGAAAGCTGCAGCTCTTGCTAATGTAATGCAGCTTAGCCAGTACATAAACTGATGAAAGATTAAGCCTAATACTGTGTATGTCCTACTCCTCAGACTGTGATAATGGGCAAAGTGGAGATCCCAAAAGTGTTCGTTCATAATGCCAAAAAACTGGAGGTGCTGGAAGACGTCTGTACAAGCCTGGCTTTTTTTAACATTGCCAGTGTCACCTTCAGTGCCTCCACCACCTGCCAACACACCAACACACTCTCACTCAAACTGGTCAACTCCAACGTCAATCTCGTCCCAAGTCATGTATCACACCTGGAGATGCAAGATTCAGATGCAACAAATATGATCTGCAATAACAACCTGAGGCAACTCTCTGTTGTGAATTCAGACATTGGGACTCTGGAGGTTACACAACCAATCCGAAGCATCCATGTAAAGTTTGAGCACTCTACAATCAATACCCTCAAAAAGTTATGGCTCGAGGAAAGGGCACAGCTAATCTTCTTTAATGTTACGATCAATACTGCAGGGAGGCACAGTCTGTATTTAAAGCATACCTCGGGGAGTATATGGACCTCAAACTTCAAGCATGCACATGACCAAGCCATTGTGTTGGATACCAAGTCTTCCCTTGCTGTAAAAGGTATGGAGAATAGGTTGACATTTGCAGGTCCTCCAGAAGTTGAAACAGCAAACATTAATTCTCCTCCTGCATCTAATGGTGATTCAAAAGTACCCAAAGACACACCTGCTTCTTCCAAAACTGATACTACAACTCAGCCAGAACAGAGACCACCTGGAGTCCCTTCTTTCACCATTCATAATGTCCGTTCAGACTGCCCTCGCCCATCTGTTCTGGTGTGGGCCATGCCATTGCTACTAGCTGTGATTGAGGCAGTTATCATCATTGTCAACTGCACTAACTGGTTCCCTGGACTTAAGATGAAGCGCTACAAGAGGGGACCAGAGGATGGTGGTGGACGGGGTATGGCTGGGGGTGGAGCCTGGAGAGATCCCAGCCAAATAGGAGTGAATCATTCCTATCCTGCTTGGTACTACAGCAGTGAAGTCTCTCAGCAAAGCAACACAGCGTACATGAGGCAACGCATGGGTGACAGTAGTACAGGTACTTGGAACTGAAAGATTACGAGTTTGCTGAACAAATTTCTAACAGCTAAGCATTGTCAGTCCTTGTTATATGTCAAGAGATGTCCTTCAAAATATTTTCCATACATTTAGTCCTGTATCAAGAACTGTGGGGATAGTGGCAAATCAGCTTTAAAAGTTGCAATGAAACTCTGACAGGTTATTTCACACTGGAATTCATATGTAAAAAATCATAAAAGGTGATATATAACAAGGACTTACTACTGTAAACTAAACTAAACACTGTATAACTGATTACACAACTGCATGTACACTACAAACAAAATATTATGTGCTACAAGAGATTTCATGAGTACGAGTACCCATGTTGATCATATATTAGCAGACCCAAAGAAAGAAAGATATCTAAAGCAAACTATTGTTTACATATGGTACGTCAAAGAATAGTGAACAAAAATAAAAAAAAAAGAAAGCACTTAAAGAAACCACTGCACAGAAACGTGCAATAGGTTACGATTATACTACCAGGTACAGTAATACAATATATAAAATTCCTGTGATATATTTACAAAGGGACAATAATTATTTACATATAATTTATTAAAACTTACTCTACTTGTTAATACTACTGAGCACAGAGCAAAACAAGAAATTTCCCACTAAATTAATCCCTTTAATTCAGTGATGCATTTTATATTCCATTCCTGCTGTATCCAGATGCTTTTATTCAGCCTAAGAGTGACTTTCTGAGCTGGAGGGGTTAGATTTTACCTTCATTAACCCCTTCACTATTAAAGGTCCTTTTTAACTTGAATAAAAGAGTCTGGTGGCAAAAATGAAATATGCATCACTAAACTGAAATAGTCAAGATATCCCTTAAACTATAATCTGAATACTCACACATGGCTCCCTGTGGTTTATATTATACACAACAACAGCAAGTAATATATGCCACAGATCAACACAGTCAGTCCCCACTTAACATCTAGATTGTGAGGGCAAAATAATACCTCAAACAACTTTAAGTAAGACATGCTTGGGGCATAAATGATTAAAAGCACAAATAACATTCATTTCTGACTTCAAAATGACTTTGAAAGGAGCCACAAGCAACTTAAGTGAGGAGAATATGTTACCTCAACAATAACTTGATAATGTAACATATTTAACTAGGATTAACTGTACTGTGATGAGCATTTCTGCAGCAAGCTCACCATCTCACAATATGAGTACAGTACTATAGTACACATTCATGTTTCAACTCAAATTTCTATAGTTCATTACCATATCATAATAACGGTGTTGAAGGCAACAGTATCAGATCAATCAACCCAATTAGCTACTATTTTCATCACATACAGAAAAAAGTTCACTTACCATTGCTAATGTTAGCCACAACTCTACACGATTACTCTCAATTTTTAAACTACTGGTACCTGTATCATTTCCCTTTGCCTGTGTATATTAGCTTACTACCATATGAAGTTCTACCATTACTTATTGATAATTTTCACTACAACCAACTGAAGTAATCTGCTGCATGTCTCTGTCTGTGAAATATTGTGTGGGAAAAAGTGAGAAGGTACAGTATAGTGTGGATGGTGATGAAAAGGAGGATTCATCACACCTTTTTTTTTTTTTTTTTTTTTTTTGGTCATATCATGTACATAGTATTGTATTGTTTATAAAGGCTCCAGCATGCTTGCAAGCACTGGCCTTGGCCACATGATGGCAGCTCTCCATGCTGCTTGATTTTTTTAATACTCATTGCACAATGTTAGAAAAAAATATACATATGATCATATCTGTAATTAATATTGACAGTGATGGAGCTACTGACAAGTAAGATGGACACCAAAAACTACAACATTTGCACCATAACAAAGCAAATTTACTGCATGATATGCTAACCTTCAAAATGGGGAAACAGTTTTAAAAATCTTTTTTTTCTAATTATATAAATGCAACCAAGTTTGAACACAGGCCAAGATTGCTGTCCCCAAAATATATATATATTTTAAATTCTTGCAACTGGGAGATCTCTGTTAAAATAGTTAGAACACCTCTTGAAGTGAAAGGCTAATCTCAAATACCTCTTGTAGTGAAAGGGTTAATTCCATCAATCATCTACAACCAGGGGGGGTGGCTACAATCATATCACCCTCACTCTGCCCTCTCCTCCACCATTACGTTGCCCTCTCTCCATGTCAAACCACCCTCATTCATAAATGTTACCTTTCCATCCCAACCCTCCACCTCACTTATAGTCTTCCTTTCCCACTCTCCCCCTCCATCTTATTCACATACAGAATACCTTCCTCGAACAGTTAACAAAAGAAGTACTGCAATCCACATATCTGATGAAACTGGACAACAAAAGATGATTCCCTTTATGTAATGGCAATTCTGAGTAAGTAAAAACTCAGGCTTATGACATACAATTTAAAACCTGAATAAGTGACACAGCAGAAAATAACAAACAGTTTATGAAATACAATACACAGCAGACCACTTCAAAACTCTCCATTCTGTGTTTCATAATAGAATGTATGATGAGCTTAACTTTTTTTAAAACTGCAGATTCATTTATCACAGGGATCATGTAATAGAAGAATGATTGTATTTAAATTATACTTGCAGAAACATATAGCAGTGGGAAAAAAGTCAAAGAAGATAGTGGCAAAGCCTGAAGACTGAGGAAAAGATGAGAACAAACTGAAAATCTGAATTACTAGTACAGCCATCCTCCTCCTCATTATCATCATCACACAAAGATGTGGAATAGAAGACAAGAAACCTTAAACAAACAGAACAGCATGGTGCATTTCTTTGACATATGACATGCTGAATATGAAAGAAAGCTTCACTGAATGAGATCTGAAGAGATGGAAAAAAATCATACTAAAGCAAAAGGGAAAATGCAAAGGAAAAAAGTAAATCTAGTGCAGTACATACCTGCACCATTGTTTTCAGTTCTGATGATCTCTGTTCACCTCTTATCCACTAATCTGAAAGGGAAATAAAGAACGCAAGATAACATGTGCTAAGTAACACTGAAATATGGGCTTAGTAACAGCATCTTAGCTATGGAATTCTAACTATAATACCATATACACATATAATGGAGAGGATATACTGTATTCAAACAAGGATAAATTACTTATACTCTGTAATGGATAGGTAAACAAAATGAGCACTACATTACAAAATTAGTGAAAATTAAATCAAGGGCTATTAAAGAATAAAGTCCACTGTGCATAGCTTGTATAAAACAATAAAATTTTGCAATATATTTCCTTACCAAAAGTACACACAGTAAAAAATATTGTTACAACTCATCCACAAAACACTGACAACTCAAACAAAAGATTATATAAAAGGTTCATTCAGCTCTTGATTAAAATTTGCAGTACCTCTGCTACAGTATAGCTATCATTTGCTAATGTGAAATTCTACAACAGTAATATCTGACATCTCACACACATTCAAGCCTACCAACCCTACTGATATAGCTAGATTGCTTAGTATGAAACTCATCAGACCCCTCTGTAATGATACTTCTGTGTGTAGAGCCAAGGCAAACATAAACAAATAAATACAGTAATCCCCCATTTACCCGACGTAATAGAGCCAAAGGCATGTTCGGAAAATGGATCTGTCTGGATAATGGACTTCTCTCCTGGCCCCCCTTCGTACATAACCTAACTTTGAATGCCATTGTAAAAGGCCACTATAGTACATCATACAACACTTGTTCCTGATGTTTTACACTACTCTATCTGGTCAAGCAGAACTATAAACCACAGCCAAGCAATTACCATGGTCAAGTAAACCCATCAACCACAGACAAGCAATTACCATGGTCAAGTAAACCCATCAACCACAGACAAGCAAACACCACTGCACGGCCATACCCTGCAGTGACATGGAAAAACAGGAAAAAAATGGCTACACATGAAAAATGCAGTGGTCATACAAAACTGGTAAAATGGAATAAAATCATGGTAAAATAGAATAAAATCATGGTATGGGATGATATAGTAAGCTAAAATAAAATCAGGGTGGACACTCATGATTCCTTGCAGGGCAACATGCTGAATAACTTGCTAGCTCCTTCACTCCAACTGTTGCACTGCACAGTACATCCCGCGTGGTCTAGTGGCATACCCTAATTAGCTTAGCTGCAGTCAAAGTCAAGAAGGAGCTCCGGCAGTTGGCCCAAGGGAGTGGCTGTGGGACGTGGTGATGGACTGCCCACTCCAGGTGACTCAGAAGACTGCCACAAAGCAACGTCCAGGGGATACACAATGGCTAACGACATGCTAGGTTGTGGTTCTGCCATTAAAGGCATGGAATAACAAGGCCTGAAGCAGGTAAGGAACAACCACAAAAGCCACCACGTGTGCTGCCATAACAACTATATGAGAGGATGTGCTCACTACAAGGTCAATGTGTGGGAACTGAGAACGACTGAGGGGGGGTCTCTTGCGGATGCTGGGTGAACTACTGAGCCAGATAGCGCGGTGCCAATGGGCGATTCCTGCCTGGGCAGGCAAAAATGTTCTTGCAGCCATAATTTCCACCTGGATACATGCATTTTATCCAGATAAAATGGAAAAATGAATGTATAATGGTTTAATACAGCTAGATCCCAACATCTGGGTTATGGATCATACGGATAATGGACGTCCGGTTAAATGAGGGATTACTGTAAATAAATAAGTAAAAAAATAAAGGAACCTCAGTAGTAAAACTGGCTGCTTCCATATGTATAAATAAAAACGCTTTTATTAATGTTTCAGTTCTGCTGAGCACACTGTACGGTATACTGTTAAGTCAGACTGGAATATCATACAGGCTGGGAAAACTGTAGTAAAGAATAACCAGAAACTACAAGAAAGATGCCACTACACAAGCAGCTACTAGATATGAGACTTGGATAATATTCTGAACCATACTCTTGTTCCTCATCCAACCACTATAAGATAAAATAACAAAATGTGACTCTCCCAGTGAAGAATGCAAATACAACAAAATCATTTATGTCAACAAAACATAGTTACCGTAATTTATTTATTTTTGTGCTAATGCAGGCTGCAATCTGAACTTCAGGAGGTGTCACCATAATCTCAACTTTATGCAGGAAAAACAGTTGCTCTGGAACCTTACTCATAGCATATGGTGAGTTCTGAGTTTAGAAGATGCTATATATACAGTGTTCAAATACTCACATGTATGACCATATCCTTCCCTGAGCTTGTTGCAATGGGAAAAGTAGCTTCAGAAATCCGAAACGCGCCCTTTTCGCTCCCAGTCCCCATAACGAGTGGGTTCTGGTCCCCGTGGTCCTCCAATTTCACCAGTTGTTGGGTTTATGTTGTCTGGGAATGCCTCCAGTGGCTCCTTTTCCTGGTATGGGTGACGGGCTTCTTCTACTTCCTCTCCATCAAGTTTACCTTTGTTGGGGATGGGGCTATATGAGAGGGCATGCCTATGATTATGTTGAGAAAGATCTTGAATAATAATTAAAAAGAAAAAAATAACAATGATAAAAATGAAAATAACAATTATACCAACACCAACATTAATCATGTGACTTTCTGTTTATAACCCATTCAGTCTGATGACATCTGCATATTTTCACTTATTTTCTTATCTGCAAATTTCTTTTACAGCACTCAGCCTAGAAAATTTTTTATTAAGAGAGTTTTTTTCATGCTTATCAAGCCATCTGGAAACTGAAAGGGTCAAGCATAAAAATACAGCACAAGAGTGAAATAACTCACTGACTTGTTTGTTTTACCATTTTCTGATCAATGTCATTTAACTCTGGACAGACTTTCTAATAAGAAAAGGTTTGAAAATGGTAAAAAAAGGACCTTGCCTTGCTTGAATAAAATTGTCTGGCAGCAGCAAGACTCACTTCAGTAAACAGGATGTCACCTGCATTCACTGGGTTAAGAAGAATTTGAAAGCACAGACATACTACTACCATACAGTACAGTCATAATGTGCGGCATAGCAGCATCACAGCAACATAATGACACAAACAACACTTTTGGCTACAAGAATTACACATGTGCTGTAATTTAATTCTTGAAAGAAGGTACAGCTACTCTGTGGTTAGTGTACTCATCTCACAGTGTGTATCTCAAGTTTAACATTCAAGCCTCAGCTGTGGTGGACATTTCAAGAGGATGCTGGCAGTTTGTCCTTGTATATGCTTGCATATTTTTAAACCTTGGTGGTTGTACTGATACAATAACATACAGACACATACCAAGTACATTTCAACTTTCAAATGCATCACATTTCCTACACACACCTCTTCTCATTGAACTTCACCAACATGGGGAATGCAAATTCTGGCTATCATCCTCTCTCTGCAGAAATGATCTGGTCCTGCAGTGTACAGTACTTAACAAGAAATGATACAGATACAAATACAGATTTATTGACAATAACAGCATTAGCTACTTTTCACCATAATTATCAAAGTATGGTAAAGCGGTTTCCTATGCAAACATGTGATGGGGAAACTAATGTTGCTTAATATCTCTGGGGAACTAAATCATCATGATAATCAACATGTGAGGTATGGTTTAGAGAGTCAGAAAAAAATTAACAGAATGAGATACTAACCAAGTTTGCCCACCTGAATGAGTCACAATCCCATTCACTCACCATTCAAGCCCCTGGAATTGTGGCTCCACTTGACAGGTCAAAAAACATTCCACACATAGCTTCACACTCATCTTTCAGACAGAGTAAATCTGAGGAGTGTCAGGATCAAACGGGGTGCCAAACCTTGGCCATACACTCATCTGCACATAGTTTATCCACCCAGCCTAATTGTTTGTCAGTTCCATAGCCTTGTAAGCTCCTATGCCTCTCTTTCTCAAACATTCATTCACCATGAGTCAAAGAAGAAAAATAAAATTTATGTATATTCTCCTGTCCTGTCCTCCTGTGCTGTATCGCACTAAAAGAGGTAAGTGTGTAGTAATGTTCCCCTAACAATCTCAAGTGATAACATGTGAGAGAGATGTATCAAGATAGGTATCAAGATAATTATACTGAAATCATCAGCAGATTGCAATGATTTAAACTCTTAAAGATACCTGCAGTAATTCTTCAGTTCAACTCCAGTTGGTAAATGGTACTATAACAAACAATTGAAAAATAAATAATAATCATCACCATCATGGTTATAAAATGTATAGGAAAAGTAAGGACAGATGAATACACCAACACTACAGAATATGACAGGCACAACATACGAGCATTCAGAGCTTCTTAGGTGCAGCACCCTCCTCACTGGCTCTCACCTCAAATACTCACAAAGGTAAAAGTAAAATCAAAAGTAATATGCCAGCACTAAGGAACAAACTAGGCCTACCAATGGGTGTATTGGGCTTCTTAGGTGCTGGATCTGCCTCACTGGTCCTCACCTCACCTGCACCACCACCACTACTGCCACTGCTGCCCGTCATCACACCACGCACACTGATCAACACACCTGAATAAAGGTATTGCAATATATGAGCAATATAAAGCCTGACTATGCAATGCAAGAACAGAAAACGTTACATATTCATTCAATGCTATAAAGTACTGTGAATCTGATGCTTATGTAAAATGAGACAATTCTGTAAAAATATCAGTCTTAATTTGCATGCCATGTGTGAAATATCTGACAATCAGCTTACCTCTGACACATCTAACGAGTGATGCTCTTGCCAGCATTATGAGTAAGTCCTTAAGATATATCTGAAAAATGCCTCCTGTTGTCGAAGAGTGGCCTGAGTTTAATGACGTACGGTAAAGTTGCCCTCTTTCGTATGATACTGGAGTACTCTTGTTACCAGTACCATATATTTTACTGCTTTATTATACAGATGAGAGATACACACACCCTGGAAAATGACATATATCTGAATATGGCTAAGTGGGTTCACAGTTTATTACATTTTTTTTTTCCTAACTCATCATCCCACATCACTGCTTTTAACCCCGTGTTTTCTCCTTTGTTTCAAGTCTTATCTGCATTTGGCGAGATCAAGACGGGCAGGGTATGAATGGGCTATAACTTACGGTAATATGCGACACTCACTAAAACCGTTTTACGACACAATTACATAATATTCGAGTTGGGATACTTACGAAAACCAGAGCAGACGCAGTAGTAATACTAAACACAGCCCGGGACCGATTGGTTACCTAATCTTTGCCCGGGATATTTTGAAGATTACTGATTGAGTGAATATTGTTGTAAAGGTGAACAGAGTGCTTACACAACAAAAGAAGGTGGTGGGCCTTGCTAAATACCTTCTCCGGCAAATACAATTTTATAGTCAGTTATAAATTCATGGATGTTCTAGTACTACTCAGGGCCCATATACATACAGGGTCTAACCATACCGACCCGAAAACGTGTCGCGTTTGCGCATGACGTCATGGCGAAGACACCAGGTGAGGTCTCCCAAGTAGGGGTGCCATATAGTGAGAAGTAGATTCAGTTGCTTAGAGGTCACGGCGCCTAACAAGTCACCTTTGCTCTTTATAAGTTGTACAGTAGTATCTCCCCTCACGTGGTTATTGCTTGCAGAAATGTGGAAAAGCACGTGCTGCATTGCATTTACCAGCCCAAGTAAAATAAATTGAGGGAACTGGCCACCACACTAGTATGAGTTGCTAGTATTCATATTTACCCACCATTATTTTGTTCTACCCACGTACTGTAGGTAACCATTACTGAGTACCCTAGCAATAAAGCAGTAGTGTTGAAACTGAAGTACGGTATATCGCAGAATGTATTTGTTTAACGCAGGTTCGTAACGTAGTAATTCCATCTGGAAGCGTTTGGCAAGAAGTAGGTTATCATTCCCCCCCCTTCCTTCCCTCCCTCCCTCCCTTCCAGGTCGCAAAAACAACGGTGCCAGGCGTTGGAAATGATTTATACAGCCACTTTTCATGCTCACAAAGTAAATAATTCAAAAAAACTATATTGCTTTTATATGTACATGATGCCACAAAGAGTATATGAAATACATTCACATATATATAATAGCTCAGAATAAGAGATTTGTTATTTATAATTAACGATTTGGCATCTACGCAGTCTCTCTCTCTCTCTCTCTCTCTCTCTCTCTCTCTCTCTCCATGATATATGCGGAATATATAAATTTGACATAATATGCCTTGAAACCAGCATAAAACCTAAGCCTTACCAACTGTAATTTAAAACACAGCCGTTGCTTTCTTTCTATTATTATTTATTATGTTTAGCCTTCTCTCTCTCTCTCTCTCTCTCTCTCTCTCTCTCTCTCTCTCCCATATGAGGAAAATTTAGTTTTTGCGGAAAAACTCATAGGAACATCCATCTCCAGTCGAGGTAAAATTTCGGGTGAGATCTTATCTGCTTGGTAAGGATATTGCACTTGTGGGTAGCAGCTACAACACAGTGAGTAACGATAATGATGTCATTATGTCAGAGTCATCCTATTCTATCGTTAACACACCAAACTCAGCTGCGCCTGAAAACAAAGATGTTGCCCTTGACGTGAGCTTTGTCTTTCTGCTATGCTGTTTTCCACATTAGATGCAGATGATCAGGTGAATGAGAATGAGGACTCAGAAAATTGTGATCAACTTATGCCTCCTGAAGAAGACATTACTTTTGAAGAGACGATGGAAAATGAGGGGTTGCGGTATGTTGGAGGCTACATTGCACACAAATTTCCTCAGTTTCCATTTCTTGGCTCAAATGTAGAAAAAGGGGATAATACATGGAACGAGGCAGCTTGTAGGCAACAGAATAAGCTCATGAAACCAAGGAGTGAATTCTTTGCACAGCTGCAAGTAATGGAAAACCTTTTTAAATTTTATCATGGGCAAGCAGAGCTAAGGGCTGGCAAGGACTGCATAAAGGCATTGTCAGTACTAATATATAAGCATGTGTCTCATCCTACCGAAGTAATTAGCTTTTTTGTTCGATGCCTAGTATTTTTCAGGATGCGGGTATTTAATAGTAATTTGGATAACTCGACACGGAAGCTGCAGAGTAAGATGTCTAAGTTAAGGAAATGAAGCTCCTGCATAGTAATATATAGTCAATACCGGTAGCAGTACCAATAAACATTCGGTATCATTTATAACAAGATGATAATGTATCCTAATAAATATCACTGTTAGAGTATATTGTGCTTATTTGTAAATCACGTATCTTTAGGTAAAGGAAAGGAGAGGTTAAACAATCACTTGCACTGAGGAAATTTTGTGTGGGGAACGAGTTGCGTTAAGGAAGCAAGGTGGGAGGGGTGGGCTTGGAGGATGACAGACAGCTGCACCTCACCTCGACTTGAGGCCTCCCTCTTAGGTCCCAAGGGAGATGGTGGGTGG
>NC_137011.1:4590535-4765535 GCF_032717465.1 Coenobita brevimanus | reverse complement strand
CTGTCTGTCTGTCTGCCTGTCTGTCTCTTTCTCTGTCTGTCTCTGTCTGTTCTCTCTCTCTCTCTCTCTTTCTTTCATGTGATCTTCTTTTTTTCTTTTTCAGTTTCCAGAGAGAAGAATAAGTATCAAACACACCATTACTGCTGGTTAAAGGAAAAAAAAATCTATTAAAAATGTAATGACAAAAACCATATATTTCAAAAGTTTAATATGCAAACAATTGGACAAACAGTAGAATAATTGATTGTACAGTCCCGTGCAAAAGCTTGGTTCCTCATCCAGACCTTCAGTAACTCGAAACATCATCTTAGTCTGAGTCAAGCTGAATTTTGTCACTGTAATCTGGTTGTGTTAATTATGCAGTTTTTATTTTTTGTGCCTAACTTATTTTTTCACTGCCAGAGCTGATATACTGTTATGAGGTACTGACGGAAAGGAAGAGGCACCAATATTTGCAGCCAATTGTACAATTATAAATAGTTATGACGCTCAAACTCGATATAACTCTTTCACCCTAACTTGGCCTAGATTTTCGTCCTTTTGCAGCTTATTTCACATGGCTCAGCGGCAGAGAAGGACAATACTACGGCTCTACATCCTCTCCATGGCACTTCCTCGTGACTAGCACCACATTTTAGTGCTCATCTACTGCTACAACTCAGCAATCAATATGGACAGAGGGAATTTTTAGGCCAAGTTAGAGTGAAAGGGATATTGATCCATGAAAAAACTTAAAATATGTAGAGTACTGTGGATAGGTGGACGGTTCCTAGGAGTGATGTGGAGAAAAAAAATCGGTACCTGGCCTTTCTCAGCACTCCTAGGCGGGGAACTCAACCATTCTTTCACAGCTAAAGTCGGGATGAGACCACTGCACATACATCTCCCCTCTCCCATATTACCATCCGTTGTGGTTGTGAGATGTGGTAGGTGTGGTTGTGAGGTGTGGTAGTTGTGGTTGTGAGATGTGGTTGTTGTGGTTGTGAGGTGTGGTTGTTGTGGTTGTGTGATGTGGTAGTTGTGGTTGTGAGATGTGGTGGTTGTGGTTGTGAGATGTGGTGGTTGTGGTTGTGAGGTGTGGTTGTTGTGGTTGTGAGATGTGGTAGTTGTGGTTGTGAGATTTGTGGTCGTGATAGTGTGGTAGTGTGGTTGTGAGATGTGGTAGCTGTGGTACTGAGGTTGTAAAGCATGAAATTATAGCCTCATTCTCGGTCTTCCTCTCAATCACGGGCCGTCAGTCTTGAGCTGAAATTTACGGGAAACACGCATCTTCTTTGGCACGTAGTCTGTCTCTCCCTGCTGACTTTGCTGACCCTGCCCTGACCCCTGCTGACCTGGATTCCCCTGAACGTGCACCTGTGGGGGCGGATCCAGCAGTGGTAAATGGAGGGGGCTTGGTATTATTTAGTATATAATTATTTCTCTCTCTCTCTCTCTCTCTCTCTCTCTCTCTCTCTGGCGATTTTAATCCTAAGGGAGAAATCCTACTTGTTCTGAGGATTTATATGTACCCACTAATCCAAAATCGTGATGAAAATATGACGATGATGATGATGATGATGATGATGATGATGATGATGAGGCAGTATTAATTTATCTGTCTACCTATCTGTCTATTAGTCTATATATCTATCTACCCATCTATCTATTTTTTATCCATATATCGGATCCACTACTAACCTGTCTTGTTTGTTGGTCCTTCCTCTTCACTAACTGTCGGTCCATTTCGGTCTCGTTAGGGTCCATTTCCTGTTCTGATGATCCGTACCCTGATGAACCGGAGGAGGTGGTCCGATCACGGGGGTCGGCTGTCCAGGGGGGGTGCTGGACCGCGGGCGGATAGAGAGGGGGGAGGCAGGCGGTGACGGGGGAGGAAGGGGAGGGTAATGACGGGGAGAGGTTGGCAGTGGGGTAACTCCTGGGCCCTCTTACTGGACTGCATACACCTGTAATTTCGAGTACATAGTGCATTAGTGTACAAAGGGTATTACATAGAGTACAGCATATTACACAGACTACATAGAGTGCAGCATATTCCACAGACAGCTCGTTATATTGCACAGAGAACATAGTACATAGAACACGCAACATACACAGAACACATGAAGAACACCACATATTACATTCACAACAAAATGTCTTAACACAAAGCACAACAGGTTATGAGAGAAACATGGTATATTACATGGGGAATAGTTACGTCTATCTGTCCATCTATTCATCTGTCTATGTATCTATTAATCATTCTATCCATCTACCTGTATAATGGACGAGATGTGACATACCGTGCTGTCTGGCTGGATGGGTCTGAGGCTCTTCACTCAGCAACTCTCTCACACTGAAACCTCTTCTCACTCTTCCTGGCAGGCTGGCAGCGGCTATGACGGGCTGAGGGAGGGCTGGAGCTGGCTGAGGGAGGGCTGGAGCAGGCTGAGAGAAGGCTGGGGCAGGCTGAGAGAGGGCCGGGGCAGGCTGAGAGAGGGCTAGAGGGGGCTGAAGAGGAGCCGGAGTTGTGGGCACGCGACTGAGGGCTCCTGGTGGTAGGGGCAGGAAAAATGAAAAAGGGTGTGGGAGCCTACTAGGTGCATCTGGAAATGTACAGGGCGGTGCATAGGGTTGTAGGGCAGTAGGGCAGGGCCAGAGGGATGTAGGCTGAGTCTGTGTAGGCCTCTGTGTGCCCTGGGTGTCCTGGGTGCCCTGGCGTTGATGTACCCGCATATGGCGATCAACATTACTCTTGTTACTGCTCTTATAATCACAAGCAGGGCATGAAAACTCTCTCTCGCCTGTGTGCACGGCGATGTGGCGTCTCAACATCGCCTTCCGACTACACGTGTGTCCACAAACAGAGCACTGGTAGCCCTGTTTGTGGTACGCGTGGTTGTGGGCGCGTAAGTCTGCCTTGTTGTTGAAGAAGCGACCACAACACTCGGTAAGCTTGGAGGTGGCCTAAGGAAGAAGATGAAGAATGTTTTTATTTATGCCTATCATGGAAAGTTGGATTTTAAAGTGTAACGTGGCTGAAAAGCGAAGATAAAAGAATACACTAGCCATTTTATACATAACTTAAATTCAATGAAGGTTGTGAATGGAATACTTGGCGTACAGTTTAAATTCGAGAGAGCTCGGTTGTGAAGAGTTTAATTGTATACATAAAGATAAAAGGAAGAGCAAGCAGTCTTTTATACAGCCTAAGCTCAAGAGGCAATTTTATGCACAATTTTAACTCCAGAAAGTTTAACTGGAAAGAATATGGTAGCTGTGTATGAGAAGATAAAAGCATGAACCAAGAATTTTATAAGCAGTTAAGTTTAATAAAGCTGTATATGGGGACTGTATGTGAAAATAAAGCAAGAAATAGCAAACTTATACACTTTCTATGATCAATATAGTTGTTCATTTTGTAAAAGAAGGTGAAGGAATGAGCAAGCAATCTTCCTCGCAACTTAGGTTTAAAGAAATCTTGTGAAATATTTGGCATGCAAGAAAGCTGGTTGTGAAATGCATGGCAGATGATATATAGAAAGGTAGTGTAATGTAGAGAAGTGCTGTGTAGCTTAGCGTCGTGTAGTGTGGTGTGGTATGGTGTGGTGTGGTGTACTGCGGTGTGATATTCAGAAGTATTTGATAGCTATATGAATAAAAAAAAAATACAGCAATACTACACACAAACACAATACACTTTCACACTACCTGATGCATGGCGCGGGTGTGTCTAGTGAGGTTATTCTTGCGATCCGATTCATAGTCACACAGGGAGCACTTCACCTTCTTCACGCTGCCCTCTACCCCATCCTGATTCACCCCTCCTCCTTCTCCCTCTCCTCCTGCCATCCTACGACACTTGGTGCGAGGTTTAGGGAGACTTGCAACGATGCGATTTTGTTTTCCGTGAGAATTATGCTGATTTGTTGACGTCGGTTACACTACTATCACTGTGGTTGAGAGATTTGCTGCAACTAATTCTCCTGCTGTGTTGCTTATTTGGATTTGCCCTCTTTTGCTGTGAGATTTGTTCCCTCTTCCACAGCACTGATTTATTTCTATTACAGTTTCAGTGGCAGTAACTTCTTTCACCTCTTTACTGATGGGTGGAGTGTGTGGGAGGGCAGGGGGAGAGGTGTGGTGTGGGTGAGTGTTGTGAGCACTCTGTTATGCGGGGACCTGGGTGGTTGCAGTCGGACAGGTCACACACCACTGCACCCACACTACTAGTCACACACACACACACACACACACACACACACACACACACACACACACACACACACACACACACACAACCACACATCTACCCATACACACACTCACAAAACCACCCACCCACACCCACATACACACAAAACCACCAACCCACACCCATACACACGAAAACGCTCACCTACCCACCCACACACACACACACGCGCACACACACACCAATCACCCAATAACCGGAATTTCGTCCATATCCACAACCACGATCACCAGCACAACCACCATCAACAACAAAAACACTTGTAAACGAACTTTTTATCTTTCTGTCTTAAAAACCACAGAATTTTATATGGGTATACTTTATCACATTTCTTTTCTTTCTTTCGTTCTTTGTCTTCTCCTGTCTTTCCTTTTCTATTTCTTTTTCTTGTTTTTTTTTTTATATGTTGGTGCTAGTGTCCCCCTCCTCTAAGAACGAACGAGACTCTTACTGAAGTGAGCGTTGACGGTAACTGAAAAGATCGCGAACATGGAAGGAATTATATACCGGTCAGCCTCCTTTCCCCCCCGTCTTCCCTCCTTCCTATCCCTCGTCCCTCAAAATCCCCCTCTCCACCCCCTTTCCCTCCCTCTCGACCTCGCTCCTTTCCTCTCTCCTCCCATCTCATTCAAGCAACTCTTTCTCGTCTCTCCCTCCCTCCTTCCCTTTCCTTCCTCCATCCCAACAAAGAAGAGGGGATAACTGCAGTAAGCCTGTTGACCCATGCTAGGCAGCTCCTACAAGAGTAACTAAACCACTAGAATAAGACAAGGATAGGAAAGACAAAGGCTCTCCCCCGCCCACCAAACCTTCCAGGCGAAACCGATAGGAAAAAGTAAGCAGGAACACAGCGCATTATAGAAAAATTGGAGTGTTGACATTTTACAGGAAAGTGAGAAGGGAGAAAAAAGTCTATGAAAGTGAAACCTGGAAAGGAAAAATAATGAATTGGTGCCGGTTATTAGGATTTTTTTTTTTTATATATATCCAATCCTTACTTGTCATATGCTTATCTAGCCTATGTCTTAAACTATTAGTGGAAGGGGCAACAACTACATCACTAGGTAGCTAATACCATTCGTCCACCACTCTATTGCCAAACCAATTTCTGCCTACCTCCTCTCCAAAACGGAATTTATCTAGTCTGAAACCAATACTTCTTGTTCTGTCCTGAATGATCACTCTTACCTTGCTAACACATCCCTTATTTATTCTCTATATCCACGTAAACACCTCAGTTGAAGTCCTCCTTACCCTACACCTCTCTAGTGAGTGCAAATTTAATCACTTCTACATCTTTCTCGCGTTGCGCTTTATTAATTTCTTTATATTCTAAATTGTATCTAATATACCTACAATGGTCTTGTCCATGTTAAATACTTTAAACTTTTCCACGCTGAATTCCATTTGACAATTTTTAGACCATTTGGACAACTCATCGAGGTCGTTTTGAAGGTTAACACAGTCGTCAGTCGAGTTAATGGTACGTCCTATTTTTGTCATCGGCAAATTTGCTAATACTGCTAGTGATTCCTATGTCTAAATCATTTATATATATAGAAACACACTGAGTACTGACGCCTGTGGTACACCGTTAGTTACTAATTCCCAGTCCGACTTAGTACCATTTATTAAAACTTTCTGCTTAAGCAACCTTAATCTTATAACCCCGCTTTCCTTTCCGTAACTCCTGTTTACTTTTCTATTCAAAGTCGCGTGCCGGTTAAGTAAGTGTGCCTCTCCTCTTTTTGTTTGTCCATATATTCCTTCTCTATGACCTATAAGAAATTTTAATCCGGTGTTTAACTATCTTGGCTCTGAATTATTCATTCTTAACGTTTTTCAAGGGATATGTCAACCCTGGAGACTGTTTTTGTTTTTGTTTTTTTTCTTTTTTATATTTACTAAATCATATTTCTCACTGACCGAAAGACCACGTGGTGCCTGGACGAGCTTCCCCATTGACCTGACTTTCCCTAAAGCGGCCAGTCTCCCCATGAATTTCGGTTTTGAAATCTCTTAATTATACAAAATCCCCTATACTTGAATTATGGTCCGTCTATTCTATGAAGAGCGTTTGGGAGTTGTCCCTCTTGGGAATCTCCTAGGCCGCCTCTCTGCCAAGCGTGTACAGTACACCTCCCTGTCTCATGTCAGCTATTTACTACTTCTAAATGAAGTTTATTTATGGTATATATATATATATATATATATATATATATATATATATATATATATATATATATATATATATATATATATAATTCTTTAATAAGGCTATATAGTGTTATAAATGCCCCTTTTTTTTCTTTTAATAACAATTACTTTTTATAAATACCACAACACTTGGCATTGTTGCTTTCCAACATTGCCACGCTTTTAAGGGTAGAGTGACCGTGTTAATCCAGGTCATTTCCACTCTGGCTGCCACCTAAGATGGTTGCTCTTACTCCTGCTACTCGCTCTTGTGTGCTCCACAGTAGAGAAAAAGAACTTATTTACAACGTAAATAAGTATTTTTTTAGAAGAGAAGGCAAACAGAGGACCTATAATTATTCCCTCAAACGATGTTATAAACCACAAATAAACATCACACTTTAAGGAGAAATCACAGTCATAATAAAAAATAATGTTAGAGACAGACAGACAGACAGAAACAGAGAGTAGAGGGAAAGGTCATGGAGAAAGGGAATGAAAAAGAGCCCAACAAGACAGACAGACAGTCAGTCTGGAGGCTTTTCCTCAAATTCTAAAAATTCATAAAAGTATAGAGACTTTTTATAGAAATAAATCTTTAAAAAATGCAATTTCGGTATGCACAGAGAGAGAGAGAGAGAGAGAGAGAGAGAGAGAGAGAGAGAGAGAGAGAGAGAGAGAGAGAGAGAGAGAGGAAAGTGGTGTGCTGGGAGGGAGGGTTGTTATTAGCGCCTTTATGCTAATCCGATTAAATTGCCCAGTACAAAGTATAGCACCACCTTGGGACGGGCAATCCCCAAGAGGGACAGAGCCAAAACGCCCTTCCTAAAATAGACGGACCATAGGCACACTTAATCGCTTTTCAGTACAACGGTCATTCCAACGAAATTTGAACTATATTTTTTCATTGTCACTTTTTGCAGCTCGTCCTCCAACTTCTGTTTCAATTATAATGTTTTCTCTATTGTATTAATTCAGATGTACAGCTAGTATATTACCACAGCTAGTGGGCTTCCTGATATACTGATAAAGAATAGTAACCTGCACCATTCTGTCTGATTCTGCCCGTCTATCCTTGGCATGTTAAAGTCCGCTACAATTTTTACTGAACTGGATTGTGCTGGTTTCTTAATCTCCTCCCAAAGGGATTTCTTATCTTCTTTGCCTAATTTTGGGGAGACTTATTCCTCCGTGTTGTTACTAATTCTGCCCGTCTATCCGTGGTATGTTAAAGTCTGACGTCAATAGTAAGAAAAATGCTAGAGTCAAGTTTGGCAAATAAGATTAGAGAACACATAGAAAGATTTAATCTTATCAATGAAAGTCAGCACGGATTCAGGCAAGGACGATCCTGCCTCACAAACTTGTTCTCATTCTTCTCGGAGGTCTATGAGGCAGTAGATAGCGATAAAGCTTACGCTATTATTTATCTGGACTTTAAAGCTTTTGATAGGGTCCCACACGAAACGTCGGTTAGAAAGGTTCGGGCACACGGTATAGACGGCGATATCTTAAAATGGATAGAATCCTGGCTGAAAGGACGAAAGCAGAGAGTATTAATAAATGGAACCAAGTCGAATTGGGGATTAGTAACTAGCGGTGTACCACAGGGTTCAAACTCGGTCCATTATTATTTATTACATATATAAATTATCTAGACTTAGGAGTCAATAGCAGTATCAACAAATTTGCCGACGATACGAAAATAGGGCGTATCATTAACTCGACTGACGATTGCTATAACTTACAAAAAGACCTCGATATATTGTCCAAATGGTCTAAAACTTGGCAAATGGACTTTAACGTTGAAAAAATGTAAAGTACTGAACGTAGGCAAGATCACTGGAGATACTAAATACCGCTTAGATAACAAAGAAATTAGCAAATCGGAATGCGAGAGAGATCTAGGAGTTATGGTTAGTAACGACCTCAGACAAAGGCAACAGTCTATTAAAGCGAAAAATAAATAAAATAGGGTCCTAGGATTTATTTCGCGAAGCGTGAGCAACAGGTCATTAAAAGTAATATTACAACTTTATCTAGCATTAGTAAGGCCACACTTAGACTACGCAGTACAATATTGGTGTCCTTACTATAGAATGGATCTTAACTCGTTAGAAAATGTAAAGAGAAGAATTACGGTACGTCAAGAATGCGTCGGTCAGGTCAGATCAGGTCATACAGGAGGAAGAGAAGATGATATGTACTCTTAAAGTCCCAGAAAAAAAAAAAAAAATCATATATCGCTTCTTTATTAACAAATCTTAATGAAACTCTGTCCATACAAACTTCAATCTCTGTCAGTCATATAAATAAATAAAATAAAAGAGAGGAATAAAAGAGACACATGATGGAGAGGAAATACTGTTCTTGCATATTCTAGTAATGAAATCTGTCTACCTGTCCATTTATAGCCAGACACCTTAATCACTTAAGGGGTGGCCACAGACAAATTGCCTCCATGTCGCCCTGTCCCCCGCCATATCGTTGCCCTCCCCCCAGCTCACACACCCCTCTCTCATTTGAAGTCCTACTCGATAATCAACGCGTGTTTTTAATTTTCTTATCTTCCTCGGGGTATTATTATTATTATCATTATTATTATTATTATTATTATTATTATTATTATTATTATTATTATTATTATTATTATTATTATTATCATTATTATTATTATTATTATTATTATTATTATTATTGTTATTATATGGACATGTTGGAGCAGTTAATAAAGGAATTGAGAGGATACATGGAGGCCATGGGCTTGGAAATGCAAATGCAGAGTGTGAACGGATACTGGATCTGGCCATTCCTTTGCCCTGGCAATTGCTAATACTTTCTTCTGCAAGAGGGAGGAGCATATCATCACGTATAAGAGTGGAGGAAATTCTACCCAGTTAGACTATTTTACGTACAGAAGATCAAATTAGAGATAAAAGACTGTAAAGTTATACCAGGTGATCACGTAGCACCACAACACCGGCTGCTAGTGATGGATGTGTGGCTAAAAAGACCAAGAAAAGGAAGGAGGGGGTATAAGAAGAGGATTAGATGGGCGGTACTGAAGGAGGAAGCGAAGAGACAAGAGTTCAAGACTAAGGTACTAGATAGGGTGAACGTAAATATAGAGGGAGTTCAAGACTGGTGGAAGGAGAATGCAGAGACCGTAAGAGGAGTGGCCAGAGAAGTACTTGGAGAAACATCAGGAAAGCGACGTACAATTAGAGAAGAATGGTGGTGGAGGGAAGACGTTAAGAATGCACTAAAAAAGGAAAAAGGAAACAAAGAAGCAGTGGGAGCAAAGCAGATCGTGGGAGGACAAGATGGTGTATAGAAGTGCAAAGAAGTTAGCGCGGAAAGCAGTGGCAGTGGCTGAGGCTGACGCTTGACGTGATATGTATGAGGAGCTGGAAACACCTGAGAGAAGAGAATATACAGGATAGCAAGGACTAGCAACAAGTCTACAAAGGATGTAAATCATGTGAAGCAGATGAGGGATGTAAATGGTGTGGTGCTAATCGATGAGATGAAGGTACAAGAGAGATGGAAGGAGTACTTTGAGGGCTTACTAAATGAGGAGAACCCAAGGGATCAGCAGGATGACGGAATACCATACCTAGGTCTTACGAGATGTGCAGAGAGAGCAGAAGTGGTGAGAGCACTTAAAAGAATGAAAAACAACAAGGCAATTGGACCAGATGAGATCCAAGCGGAGGCGTGGAGGGCCCTGGGAGAAGCGGGAGTGGATTTGTTGTGGAATTTAATGTGCAAGATAGACGAGCAAGAAGAGATACCAGATGAGTGGAGGGAGAGTGTGTTGGTACCCATCTTCAAGGAGGAAGGAGATGTACAAGAGTGTGGGCATTATCGTGGAATTAAACTGCTATCACACACAATGAAGGTTTGGAAAAGGATACTGGATGAGAGACTGAGGCTGGAGGTGGAGGTGGCCAGAGGTCAGTTTGGTTTTATGCCGGGAAGAGGAACAACGAACCCAATATTCATACTGAGACAAATAGCAGAAAAGTATAGAGAAAAACAGAAAGAACTACATATGGTATTTATAGATCTAGAGAAGGCCTATGATAGAATATCGTGACAGGTGTTGTGGAGATGTCTGAGAGAGAAAAAAGTACCGGAAATATATGTAAGACTGGTAAGGGAAATGTACTGGAATGGTAAGACTCGAGTGAGGACTGGAGCAGGCATGACGGACAGTTTTGGAGTGGAGGTGGGCTACATCAGGGCTCTGCGCTGAGCCCCTTCCTTTTCAACATCGTATTCGACGTGTTGACAGGATGTAAGAATGGGGACACCGTGGGACATGATGTATGCCGATGATGTGGTTTTGGTGAGTGAGTCAAAAGAAGGGATAGAGGAGATTAGCACTGGAGAGTAGAGGAATGAAAATAAGTAGAACAAAGACAGAATATATGATGTGTACAGAGCATGTGCACGATAGACGTGAAAGTATTAGGCTGGATGGTGTGGAGCTGAAGAGGGTGGATGCATTTAAATACCTGGGATCCTCCCTATCAGCAGACGGTAGTGAAGATAAGGAAATAATCGGAAGAATCCAAGCAGGATGGAGAAGTTGGAGAGACGTATCAGGAGTACTGTGCGACAGGAGAATGCCAGTGAAATTAAAGGGGAAGGTGTACAAAACTATGGTAAGACCAGCAATGACGTACGGGGCGGAGGCACTACCTGTGAAGAAAGTAAACGAGAGGAGGATGGAAGTAGCGGAAATGAGGATGTTGCGATGGATGTGTGGCGTGATAAGAGAGGACAGAATCAGCAATGCAAGGATCAGAGGAACAGTGAAGGTGGTGGAGGTTTCGAAGAAGACACAAGAGGCATAGACTTAGATGGTACGGGCATGTCATGAGGAGCGATGGACAAAGTGACAAGAGGAGAGCACTGGATATGGAAGTGAAGGGAAGGAGGAGGAGAGGAAGACCCAAGATAAGGTGGAAAAATTGCATAGTGGCGGATATGAGAGAGAAGGGTCTGGATACCAATATGGCAGGCTATAGAGGCAGGTGGAAGAGGCTCATTGAGAACAGCGACCCCATATAAAGATGGGTAAATAAAGCTGGCGAAGAAGAAGAAGAATCATTTTCTCATCCAAGGAGGCTATGTTTTGCCCCGCGTTGATTTGTTTGACTGAATGTCTGTCTGTCTGTTAGCAGGATTTCTCAAAAAGTTATACACGGATTATGATGAAATTTTGTGGAAAGGTTGGCCATGGAGCAAGAAAGAAATGATTAAGATTTGGGGTGGATCCAGATCCGGATCCGGATCCTTTTTAATGGCAATGGCATCGGCGATGGTATGTGGTCTCTGAGCGCTTTCTAGTTTTGTATTTTATTTTTGCATCCATCGGGGAATTACACACACACACACACACACACACACACACACACACACACACACACACACACACACACACACACACACACACACACACACACACACAAACAGACACACACACAAACAGACACAGACAGACAGACAGACAGACAGACAGACAGACAGACAGACACACACACACACACACACACACACACACACACACACACACACACACACACACACACACACACACACACACACGTTAATAAGACGTCATAGGGAACGCGATGCAACATGGGCACATGGGATAAACACAAGTAATAATTGCATCAAGGAAAATCAACATGATTGTTTTTAAAGTAAAAAACAAAGGGGTAGTCTCTCTCTCTCTCTCTCTCTCTCTCTCTCTCTCTCTCTCTCTCTCTCTCTCTCTCTCAACATTTTTCGTTCTTCCTTCCTTCGCCCCTTCTTCCTCTGTGAACTCTCATTCTGGACTAGTGTTACAAGTGACTTGATTTTTGTTTGGGAGGGAATGGAAGACTTTGTATGTTTTAGATTCGTGATGCAAGCGACCTATTTTCTGTTTAAAATAGAGGTTTCCTTCGCAGTATCTATCTATCTATCTATCTATATAGACAAATAGATAGATAGATGAGAGAGCTCTACCACAATAAGCACCGTCATCACCGCATCTACCGCCATCACCACCACAACTATCACCATTATTTCCAGCAACAAAAGTCATCACTACCATATCTGTTGTCATCACTACCACAACTGCCACCATAACTACCACAACCAGTACCATTATTACCACACCTTCTACCATCATTACTACAACATGTAGTCGTCATTACCACAACTACCACATCTTTACTGCGACTACCACCCTCATTGCCACAATTACCCTCATTATTACTAACTACCCCCATCATAACTACAATTACCAACATCACTACCACAACTAGACATCACTACCACAACTACAACCATCATTACTGCAACTAGCTACCATCATCATTACCACATCTACCACCATCGTATACACAACTATCACTATCAGTACCACAGCTACCACCATCATTAAACAATCATCATCATTACCACAAATACCACCATCATTACCTGGTCATAACTACAATCATTACTGCCACAAATATTCATCATCACCACAAGTTCCACTATCATTACCACAATTACCACCAGCATTACCACAATTACCACCAGCATTACCACAACCATCATCATTACCACAACCACCAGCATCATCCCTGCCCACCAGTCGATCCTGCAAGAATTCCATGATTCCTACAGAAAAATTGTTATGTTGAGACGCAGAGGGGAGGTAATGCACCGAACAACAAAAAGAAAAGGTTTCGTGAGACGGAATAATAAGACAAAAAAGAGGGGAAAGAAAATGACGAAAAAAATGAAGGAAATTTTCATAGGGGGGCACATTCGTGTCCCCCGTGGGGCTCCATTACCCTCCAAAGTCCGGATTCTTTTGTGTAATCCGGACTATCCCCGATGGGCCTCCCGGTGCGTAAAGGAGAGACCACTGTTTGTTTTCCCTACACCGGAAAATCAGTGGTACTCCTCTACCCCAGGTTCGAGGTCCGTTACATGCAGGTTGGATTGGCTGATAACGGACGCGTTTGGGGGTCGTCTGGAGAAAAGTAATAGGGATTCCTTCATCAAGGTTCGGTGGAGTAGACATGGACGGAAAATAGACAAAACAAAAATGCCGCTCGGTTCCTTCTTGGAGAAACTGGAAAAGTATAGAATGATACGTTACTTTGTTGGTAAAACCGAGATACAACTACAGTTAAAAACTATTCATGAAGTGGAAGAAAGAGAGGAGGACGAGGAGGACGAGGAGGACGTGGAGGAGGACAGTGAAGAGAAGGGCGAAGGGAAAGCAGATGTACGTAGGCAAGAAAGGGAGGAGGGAGAGGAAAAAAAAGACAATGATAGGGATGATGACGAGGTTGTACAGAAGAAGGAGGAAGAGGAGGAGGAGGAGGAGGCGGAGGAGGAAGAGGAGGAAGAGAGAAGTGAGGAAAATGACTGCCAGAAAAAAAGATATGAATATTATGGAGATCCAGAAAACGAAAACAAGGATGTTTCCGACGGCGATGCAATTGAAGGAATTATTTCAGAAAGTCCTCTGCTTAGTATCGGGGGTCATGAGGCTGGAGAGCTAGAGGATGAGAAAGAGGAGGAGAGAGAGGATTCCCTAGGGCTGGGAAATTTCCCGTGGAATGAGTGGATGGGTGATGATTGGGCTTCCAGCAGTCGAGTTCTGAAGAAAGCATCGTGTCTGAGGCCGGTGAAAATTGGTGGCGTGAACATGGTTACACAACAGAAAAATATGGTAGAGGTAAAATAGTTAGCCCATGTGTACGAAAGAAAGATCTCTCAAGCTGCATATCAGATGCTTCTTGATCTGACCTGCGTCCCAATGACCCCTATGGATATCTCAGAGGACGGAGTCGCAATGCGAATATGTCAGGTTGCTGGACAGAAAGAACCTGCATTGTTCGTGTTCGTATTATAGGGTCAGACGGAACGCGTTGCCTACAAGGACATCCTACAGGCAGTTCGGTCTGCAATATCTTGTACGTTTACGACTGACGCTGCTTTAGCTGACTGTAAAATTGGAGTCAAAGTATTTACAGAGAAATACTTTATAAGTTACGAACGGAATGGCGATAGTTTCCACGACTCTCAAAAAATCTTGGCGATGTTAGAAACGGAGTCAGCTTGTCCTTCCTTGAACAATAGAAATCCTTTGTTTGGCAATACTCCCGCGATGGATAACCTTGTTTAGGCTGCCATAGCACAGAGCGAAAAGGAAATACGAGCACTTAATAGGGACGGCAAAATAATTACCGTTACTGAGGTTTGCCCAGACCCAAAACTTATAGAGCTGATTGACGTGGGAAACAAAAGCTCTGTATGTTGGGAGCGACGTTCACACGTTGCTATAGATGTAATTTTGCTGGATGAGACGGCCACCAGCGGCTATGCAGCCCAGGAACAAAGAGTATCGAGTTTATGTGAGAAAACTGGTGGTCACTTCTTTAGGCCACGAAATATAGACAGTGTAAAATGGAAGCTATAATTAAAAGACTTCATTGATGTTGTGTTTTATGATGGCGTATTTGATGTACGGTTTGGGAAAGGTATAAAATGTAAGTAGATGAACAGCGCTTTCGTCGGCGAGAGGAAGAAGGATACCCAAGATGAAGGATTCTGGAAGAGAATTTCAAGGAGATTTGTCGGTGAGCGTCCCAGCCAAGCCGTGTTACACGTGCCTACAATGGATAAGCGTGAAGATGTGTATCAGGCAGAAATGGTTTTAACGACTTCACCATTTCAGGCTGGGTGTGGAGATTAGTCTTGTGTTTTAGGTAAATATAGGACCCTCCGAGGAGAGATGTTGTATTGCATGGAAGGCTTCTATCTGGATGACGAAAATAGGAAGGCAAATGTGACGGCCTTCAAAAACTCTGCAATTAGCCTTGTATCACAACACTATCGTTAGATCAACGAACCCCATTCTCACTGAATGAACTACGATTTTGCCAGTGGTAACAGCTTCCCCTTGGGATAGATACGGTTTATTTCAGGGTTAGTGTTCTACCCTTGCTCTGGCAGTAGTGAGTGAGGTCCTCCCCCTCCATGAGAAGCTGCCATCAACAGCTCATACACAGTTTGCATCTCACCTACTTATCGGGGATCTCTCTCTCTCTCTCTCTCTCTCTCTTTCTTTTTTTCCCTCTCTCTCTCTGCTAAGTACAATCGTCCAGCTGCAGCAGGAATCTAGAATGACAGTCACTGGTGGTACTCACGGTATTGGTTGAACTGTTAGAGAAGCGGCGCAGTGAGAACAAAAAAATGTTGATGTGAAAGGACATTAAGTCTGCCAGTGACAGGTGCTCTTAGAGGCCGTTGTGTCCCCAGTCTCATCCTGGACGTGAACCCAGTGGTGTGCAGGCTGAAGCTGTCCAACTTGTACAGTCGACCATCCTTCTTTCACGAGATCGGAAGGGAGTTGAGGGAGTGAGGCGTGGTTGCATCAGCGACACAGCGTGAAGGCGTCCTTGTCCATCTGTGTTCGGACTGGTGAGAGGGACAGTGGCAGATGACACTGGCTGAGGACACAGGACCCACTGCATCACCACTGAGGATACACGCACCACCCCACCACACACTGACCACACTCCCCTCCTGTGTGGTAGTGATCCCCATTATGGAGGTAATCTGCCATGGTAGTGAACCCCCTAATGGAGGTAAAGTACCATGGTAGTGAACCCCATAATGGAGGTAAACTACCATGGTAGTGAACCCCATAATGGAGGTAAACTACCATGGTAGTGAACCCCATAATGGAGGTAAACTACCATGGTAGTGAACCCCATAATGGAGGTAAACTACCATGGTAGTGAACCCCATAATGGAGGTAAACTACCATGGTAGTGATCCCCATAATGGAGGTAAACTACCATGGCAGTGATCCCCATAATGGAGGTAAACTACCATGGTAGTGAACCCCATAATGGAGGTAAACTACCATGGCAGTGATCCACATTATGGAGGTAAACTACCATAATGGAGGTGACCTACCACACAGGAGGCGAGTGTGGTCAGTGTGTGGTGGGGTGGTGCATGTCTCCTCAGTGGTGATGCAGTGGGTCCTGTGTCCTCAGCCAGTGTCATCTGCCACTGTCCCTCTCACCAGTCCTACACAGATGGACAAGGACGCCCTCACGCTGTGTCGCTGATGCAACCACGCCTCACTCCCTCAACTCCCTTCCGCTCTCGTGAAAGAAGGATAGTCGACTGTACAAGTTGGACAGCTTCAGCCTGCACACCACTGGGTTCACGTCCAGGATGAGACTGGGGCCACAACGGCAACAACAACAATTCCTCTAAGAGCACCTGTCACTGCCAGGCTTAATGTCCCATCACATCAACATTTTTTTGTTCTCACTGCGCCGCTTCTCTAACAGTTCAACCAATACCGTGAGTACCACCAGTGACTGTCATTCTAGATTCCTGCTGCAGCTGGACGATTGTATTTAGCAGAGAGAGAGAGAGAGAGAGAGAGAGAGAGAGAGAGAGGAGGAGGGAGGAGAGAGGGGAATGGGTAAACGTACTCTACCCCTAACACTGTCAAGAAGAAAGCATTAATCTTCTCTTGGTCGAGACACTAACACCAAGAAGGTGTTGAAGTTTGCTGCCACACTCTTCTGATTTACACTACCTCCAACACGGTTTTGAAGTTCGCTGCCACTCTCTTCGGATTTACACTATCTTCAACAAGGTTTTGAGGTTCGCTGCAACCTTCTCCTGATCAGGGAATCTCTTGTAATGTTTCTCTTCTATCTTATGTCACACTGTTTTTTATGGATAGGTTGACTTTGTCTTTAGGTTAACCATGGGATTCGTTGACTTTGAATTGCACTTTCCCAAGCTAAGGTGGTTCCTTGCACCTCTTGCTTAACTGTTTATTTTGTATATATTGCTGTTAGGTATTATTTAATGCAGAATATCATTTTATGCCTTTGTTGAGTGTAGATGGACTGCATAGTTATTGTTGTCCAGCTTCATCTACCTTTAATCCCAGTGGACTCCAGGCTTAAGTTGTCCCTCTCCTGAAGCCGACCCTCCTCCCTTCCGGGGGGTTAGGGAGGGTATTGAGGAACGTTTGTATAGGTGGCCAGCTCCACTGCCCAGATGTATCAGTGTCTGCACATGAAGGCATCTCTTTCCAGCCCCACAGACTGCATAATAACATACAGTAGCACCAAATATTAATGCTCGATGTGGAGAAATGAACTAGGAAGGAAGAAGTGTTTGGAGTTTCCTGTCAGGAGTACAGGTTGACAGGAGGACAGGAGCTACAATGGACAATATTCCCAGTTCCAATTCTCCTAATCCACTAGAAAGTAGTAAAAAACAAACAAACAAACCCACGTGTAATGCAACCATATTTAATCTCGCACCAAATCGTACCAGCATTAAAAAGAATAAATCGGAAGTGGAAATAATAAAAAAGTTGTTTTTAGTGGACACTCCTGATATTTCCCGCTAAGGAAGATTTAAAGCAGCCAAATTTAGTGGGGAATCACAGATCAATCTGCGAGCACGGAATAAAGGTGAAAGTCGTGGAAGCGAAAACTTGCTTCCCCAGGGGTCGCCCATCTTGAGAACCACATACGGGTAGATGCCAACGACTGCTAATATTTTCCACCTCACGCAGTTGGCATTCTTTCGTTCACTTTGAAATCTTTCTCAGATGCGTAAAACAAGTAATGCTAGCTATAGACTTGGAGCGTGGAAATCGGAGACGTAACATTGACAGGCGTATTAGAGAGAAAGTAATGAGGTTAATTCGTGTTTGGAAGAGAAAAAGTGCAAAACAAGCTTTAAAAACAGACGACACCCGCCAACGCTCCCTTGGTCCACCCACTCCCTTGCGCATCCACACCCGCGCACACAGGATCCTAACTCCCCTGCCACAGCAGAAGGCGTTTCTGTTTTATTTTTCATACTGTCACAGGATTTTATACCGTGATACAGTACTGATATTTAAAAAATCGCTTGGATAAGTATTGGTGTTGTAATTCCACGTAGGGATGTTTACCTCTGAATGAATTAAGACAAACAACGTTATGTTCCTAAAGCTGACTTGGTGTGCTTCCTTTGCAGGTAAATTATTAATGGTGTTCTTCCTACCTCCTTTCGGCTTCGGCTGGAGGGTTTGGTGAGTGGGTTGGTGGGGGGTGGCTTTCCTGCCTTCCTATCCTTGCCTTTGGCAGATAGCATAGTTACATTAGTTATAACGTATCCTATAAGAAACAACCTCGATAGGACCAATAGACCTGTTGCTATTTGCCTTCCTTTGCACTTCTTTGTGTTTTTTATGGATGAAAGGTGATAAAGGGAAGAAAAGAATGGGAGAACGTGAGAGGGAAGGAAGTAGTGAGAGGAGAAGTAGGGTTGGTGCATGTAGTCGTCCTTAAGCTGACTACTTAAAGCCAGTTGGTTGAGGCCGCCGCAACCTTAGTACACAAAGTACAGGTAGTCATGTGTACCCTTACCTATACCCTCACCCCCACAGTCATATCTAAGCCACCAGTTGGATTTTGTTTGAATTATGAATTTGAGTGTTGAATGCAATAGCAGCAGCAGCAACAACAACAACAACAGCAGCAGGAATAGAAGAATAGTATTAGTAATAGTAATTGTAGTAGTAGTAATAGTAGTAGCTCTAGGCTCATCTAACACGTAAAGCTGACCAACAACAGGGTTGAATTATCTATCTGCAGTCCACCATCCTCCTTTCGCGGGATAGGGAATGAGTTGATGTGCGTTTGTATAATCAGGCAGTGGAGCTGCCAGCTATATCAGTGCCACCACGTTAAGGTGACTCTCTCCTCCACCAGTGAATGCTGTAATTTAATCTTACAAGCACTGAACAAACAACCCTCTGGTAGAACAAATATTGTACCCTTAATTTTTGGTGGTAAGGATTAATATAGATATGATAAAAAAGAAGTGCATCTTAATTCTTGATAATGTGAACTCAGTGTGGATTTTTCTTGATCTATGTAAAGTGGTCATATGTATAAGAAATTTGCTTGATGAGGTAGGTGTAATTTTTTATGGTTAAGGTGACACAGTTGAGTGGCATTTCATTGAGGGTTGAAAGGAAGGAGAGGGAGTGGGAAAGGGGAAAAGAGAGGGAGGAGATAGGTAGTGGATGAGGGAGAGAAAATTAGAGGTGAGGGAGGTAGAGATGGGGGAGGGGAAAAAGGGAGAGGGGAGAGAGGTGGGAGAGGTAGGGATGGCGAAAGTGTGGAGAGCAGGAGGGAGAAGAGGGGTGGGACAGGTAGAGGTTGAGGAAGACGGGGCAGAGGGAAGAAGAGAGGTAGGGATGCAGGAAGAGGAGAGGGAGGGAGGGAAAGTGGTAGACATAACGGAAAGAGAAAACGAGGAGGAAGATATCAATAAGAGGGAAAAAGGGAGGAGTGATTGGGATGGGTGGTGGAGAGGGAGGGAAGAAGAAAAGGGGAGCAGAAGACAGGGAGAGACGGGTGTTAGCCCCTCCTACTTCCGGTTCACCAGCCTCCACCAATATCTTCATTTTCTCCAGATCACCTCCCCCACTCCTGTCTCTCTCTCTCTCTCTCTCTCTCTCTCTCTCTCTCGTTTTCCACCTCGATTCTCTACTTTTCTGTAAGTTCTCTCCTGACAGAGGGGAAGGGGGTAATGTTTTTGGTCATGATAATTCAGTGAGTCCATTACAACCTAAACAAGAAATTTCAACGCACCTATAGAAGAGAATCCAAATGGATTTTGTGGAATTAGTAATATCCCACTTCACACACACACACACACACACACACACACACACACACGTTAATAAGACGTCATAGGGAACGCGAAGCAACATGGGCACATGGGATAAACACAAGTATTAATTGCATCAAGGAAAATCAACGTGTTGATTGTTTTTAAAGTAAAAACACAGGGGTAGTCTGTCTGTCTGTCTGTCTGTCTGTCTGTCTGTCTGTCTGTCTGTCTGTCTGTCTGTCTGTCTCTCCACATTTTTCGTTCTTCCTTCCGTCGACCCTCCTTCCTCTGTGAACTCCCATTCTGGACTAGTGTTACATGCGACCTGATTTTTGTTTGGGAGGGAATGGAAGACTTTGTATATTTTAGATTCGTGATGCAAGCGACCTATTTTCTGTTTAAGTGTGAAAGAGAGCCTTTCTGAGCAATATATATATATATATATATATATATATATATATATATATATATATATATATATATATATATATATATATATACAACAGTATGTATATATGGAGAGAGAGAGAGTGCACTACCTCAACGCGCACCGTCATCACCACAGGTACCGCCATCACCACCACAACTATCACCATCATTTCCAGCATACAAAGTCATCACTACCATATCTGTTGTCATCACTACCACAACTGCCACCATACCTACCACAACCAGTTCCATTATTACCACACCTTCTACCATCATTACTACAAAATGTAGTCATCACTACCACAACTACCATATCTTTACCACAACTTCCATCATCATAACGACAACTACCCTCATTATTACTAACTACCCTCAACATAACCACAATTTTCATCATCACTACCATAAGTAGACATCACTACCACAACTACAACCATCATTCGCACACGTAACTACCAGCACTATTACCACAACTAACTACCACCATCATTACCACACCTTCTACCATCATATACACAACTACTACTGTCAGTACCACAGCTACCACCATCATTAAACAATCATTATCATTACCACAAATACCACCATCATTACCTGGTCATAACTACAATCATTACTGCCACAAATATTCATCATCACCACAAGTTCCACTATCATTACGACAATTGCCACCAGCATTACCACAATTACCACCAGCATTACCACAACCATCATCATTACCACAACCACCAGCATCATCCCTGCTCACCAGTCGATCCTGCAAGAATTCCATGATTCCTACAGAAAAATTGTTATGTTGAGACGCAGAGGGGAGGTAAGGCACCGAACAACAAAAAGAAAAGGTTTCGTGAGACGAAAGAGTAAGTCAAAAAAGAAGGGAAGGAAAATAACGAAAAAAATGAAGGAAATTTTCATAGGGGGGCACATTAGTGTCCCCCGTGGGGCTCCATTACCCTCCAAAGTCCGGATTCTTTTGTGTAATCCGGACTATCCTCGATGGGCCTCCCGGTGCGTAAAGGAGAGACCACTGTTTGTTTTCCCTACACCGGAAAATCAGTGGTACTCCTCTACCCCAGGTTCGAGGTCCGTTACATGCAGGTTGGATTGGCTGATAACGGACGCCTTTGGGGGTCGTCTGGAGAAAAGTAATAGGGATTCGTTCATTAAGGTTCGGTGGAGTAGACATGGACGGAAAATAGACAAAACAAAAATGCCGCTCGGTTCCTTCTTGGAGAAACTGGAAAAGTATAGAATGATACGATACTTTGTTGGTAAAACCGAGATACAACTACAGTTAAAAACCATTCGTGAGGGAGAAGAAAGACAGGAGGACGAAGAGGACGTGGAGGAGGACAGTGAAGAGAAGGGCGAAGAGAAAGCAGAAGTATGTAGGCAAGAAAGGGAGGAGGGAGAGGAAAAAAGAGACAATGATAGGGATGATGACGAGGTTGTACAGAAGAAGGAGGAAGACGAGGAGGAGGAGGAGGAGGCGAAGGAGGAAGAGGGAGAGGAGGAAGAGTAGGAGGCGAAGGAGGAAGAGGGCGAGGAGGAAGAGTAGGTGGAGGAGGAGGAGGAGGAGGAGGAGGAGGAGGAAGAGGAGGAAGAAAGAAGTGAGGAAAATGACTGCCAGAAAAAGAGATATGAATATTATGGAGATCCAGAAAACGAAAACAGGGATGTTTGGGACGGCGTTGTTTCAGAAAGTCGTCTTTGTGACGAGGGTCAAGAGGCTGGAGAGGTAAAGGATGAGAAGGAGGAGGAGGAAGAGGATGAGGAAAAGGAAGAAGAAGTAAAGGGGAGAGACGAAGAAGAAGAAGAGGAAGAGGAGGAGGACAGGGATGAGGAAATGAAGCGGAGAGAAGAGGAGGAAGAGGAGGAGGAGGAAGAAGACGGGTTTGGAAGCATAAGAAGAATGATTTGTGATTCCCTAAGGCTGGGAAATTTCCCGTGGATGGAGTGGATGCTTGATGATTGGGCTTCCAGTAGCCGAGTTCTGAAGAAAGCATGGTGTCTGAGGCCGGTGAAAATTGGCGGCGTGAACGTGGTTACACAACAGAAAAATATGGTAGAGGTAAAATAGTTAACCCATATGTACGGAAGAAAGATCTCTCAAGCTGAATATCAGCTGCTTCTTGATCTGACCTGCGTCCCAATGACCCCTATGGATATCTCAGAGGACGGAGTGGCAATGCGAATATGTCAGGTTGCTGGACAGAGAGAACCTGCATTGTTCGTATTCGTATTATAGGGTCAGACGGAACGCGTTGCCTACAAGGACATCCTACAGGCAGTTCGGTCTGCAATATCTTGTACGTTTACAACTGACGCTGCTTTAGCTGACTGTAAAATTGGAGTCAAAGTATTTACAGAGAAATACTTTATAAGTTACGAACGGAATGGCGATAGTTTCCACGACTCTCAAAAAATCTTGGCGATGTTAGAAACGGAGTCAGCTTGTCCTTCCTTGAACAATAGAAATCCTTTGTTTGGCAATACTCCCGCGATGGATAACCTTGTTTAGGCTGCCATAGCACAGAGCGAAAAGGAAATACGAGCACTTAATAGGGACGGCAAAATAATTACCGTTACTGAGGTTTGCCCAGACCCAAAACTCATAGAGCTGATTGACGTGGGAAACAAAAGCTCTGTATGTTGGGAGCGAAGGTCAAACGTTGCTATAGATGTAATTTTGCTGAGGGAGACGGCCACCAGCGGCTATGCAGCCCAGGAACAAAGAGTATCGAGTTTATGTGAGAAAACTGGTGGTCACTTCTTTAGGCCACGAAATATAGACAGTGTAAAATGGAAGCTAAAATTAAAAGACTTCATTGATGTTGTGTTTTATGATGGCGTATTTGATGTACGGTTTGGGAAAGGTATAAAATGTAAGTAGATGAACAGCGCTTTCGTCGGCGAGAGGAAGAAGGATACCCAAGATGAAGGATTCTGGAAGAGAATTTCAAGGAGATTTGTCGGTGAGCGTCCCAGCCAAGCCGTGTTACACGTGCCTACAATGGATAAGCGTGAAGATGTGTATCAGGCAGAAATGGTTTTAACGACTTCACCATTTCAGGCTGGGTGTGGAGATTAGTCTTGTGTTTTAGGTAAATATAGGACCCTCCGAGGAGAGATGTTGTATTGCATGGAAGGCTTCTATCTGGATGACGAAAATAGGAAGGCAAATGCGACGGCCTTCAAAAACTCTGCAATTAGCCTTGTATCACAACACTATCGTTAGATCAACGAACCCCATTCTCACTGAATGAACTACGATTTTACCAGTAGTAACAGCTTCCCCTTGGGATAGATACGGTTTATTTCAGGGTTAGTGTTCTACCCTTGCTCTGGTAGTAGTGAGTGAGGTCCTCCCCCTCCATGAGAAGCTGCCATCAACAGCTCATACACAGTTTGCATCTCACCTACTTATCGGGGATCTCTCTCTCTCACTCTCTCTCTCTCTCCTTTTTTTTTTTCTCTCTCTCTCTCTGCTAAGTACAATCGTCCAGCTGCAGCAGGAATCTAGAATGACAGTCACTGGTGGTACTCACGGTATTGGTTGAACTGTTAGAGAAGCGGCGCAGTGAGAACAAAAAAATGTTGATGTGAAAGGACATTAAGTCTGCCAGTGACAGGTGCTCTTAGAGGCCGTTGTGTCCCCAGTCTCATCCTGGACGTGAACCCAGTGGTGTGCAGGCTGAAGCTGTCCAACTTGTACAGTCGACCATCCTTCTTTCACGAGATCGGAAGGGAGTTGAGGGAGTGAGGCGTGGTTGCATCAGCGACACAGCGTGAAGGCGTCCTTGTCCATCTGTGTTCGGACTGGTGAGAGGGACAGTGGCAGATGACACTGGCTGAGGACACAGGACCCACTGCATCACCACTGAGGATACACGCACCACCCCACCACACACTGACCACACTCCCCTCCTGTGTGGTAGTGATCCCCATTATGGAGGTAATCTGCCATGGTAGTGAACCCCCTAATGGAGGTAAAGTACCATGGTAGTGAACCCCATAATGGAGGTAAAGTACCATGGTAGTGAACCCCATAATGGAGGTAAACTACCATGGTAGTGAACCCCATAATGGAGGTAAACTACCATGGTAGTGAACCCCATAATGGAGGTAAACTACCATGGTAGTGAACCCCATAATGGAGGTAAACTACCATGGTAGTGATCCCCATAATGGAGGTAAACTACCGTGGCAGTGATCTCCATAATGGAGGTAAACTACCATGGTAGTGAACCCCATAATGGAGGTAAACTACCATGGCAGTGATCCACATTATGGAGGTAAACTACCATAATGGAGGTGACCTACCACACAGGAGGCGAGTGTGGTCAGTGTGTGGTGGGGTGGTGCATGTCTCCTCAGTGGTGATGCAGTGGGTCCTGTGTCATCAGCCAGTGTCATCTGCCACTGTCCCTCTCACCAGTCCGAACACAGATGGACAAGGACGCCTTCACGCTGTGTCGCTGATGCAACCACGCCTCACTCCCTCAACTCCCTTCCGATCTCGTGAAAGAAGGATAGTCGACTGTACAAGTTGGACAGCTTCAGCCTGCACACCACTGGGTTCACGTCCAGGATGAGACTGGGGCCACAACGGCAACAACAACAATTCCTCTAAGAGCACCTGTCACTGCCAGGCTTAATGTCCCTTCACATCAACATTTTTTTGTTCTCACTGCGCCGCTTCTCTAACAGTTCAACCAATACCGTGAGAACCACCAGTGACTGTCATTCTAGATTCCTGCTGCAGCTGGACGATTGTATTTAGCAGAGAGAGAGAGAGAGAGAGAGAGAGAGAGAGAGGAGGAGGGAGGAGAGAGGGGAATGGGTAAACGTACTCTACCCCTAACACTGTCAAGAAGAAAGCATTAATCTTCTCTTGGTCGAGACACTAACACCAAGAAGGTGTTGAAGTTTGCTGCCACACTCTTCTGATTTACACTACCTCCAACACGGTTTTGAAGTTCGCTGCCACTCTCTTCGGATTTACACTATCTTCAACAAGGTTTTGAGGTTCGCTGCAACCATCTCCTGATCAGGGAATCTCTTGTAATGTTTCTCTTCTATCTTATGTCACATTGTTTTTTATGGATAGGTTGACTTTGTCTTTAGGTTAACCATGGGATTCGTTGACTTTGAATTGCACTTTCCCAAGCTAAGGTGGTTCCTTGCACCTCTTGCTTAACTGTTTATTTTGTGTATATTGCTGTTAGCTATTATTTAATGCAGAATATCATTTTATGCCTTTGTTGAGTGTAGATGGACTGCATAGTTATTGTTGTCCAGCTTCATCTACCTTTAATCCCAGTGGACTCCAGGCTTAAGTTGTCCCTCTCCTGAAGCCGACCCTCCTCCCTTCTGGGGGGTTAGGGAGGGTATTGAGGAACGTTTGTATAGGTGGCCAGCTCCACTGCCCAGATGTATCAGTGTCTGCACATGAAGGCATCTCTTTCCAGCCCCACAGACTGCATAATAACATACAGTAGCACCAAATATTAATGCTCGATGTGGAGAAATGAACTAGGAAGGAAGAAGTGTTTGGAGTTTCCTGTCAGGAGTACAGGTTGACAGGAGGACAGGAGCTACAATGGACAATATTCCCAGTTCCTATTCTCCTAATCCACTAGAAAGTAGCAAAAAACAAACAAACAAACAAACAAACCCACGTGTAATGCAACCATATTTAATCTCGCACCAAATCGTACCAGCATTAAAAAGAATAAATCGGAAGTGGAAATAATAAAAAAGTTGTTTTTAGTGGACACTCCTGATATTTCCCGCTAAGGAAGATTTAAAGCAGCCAAATTTAGTGGGGAATCACAGATCAATCTGCGAGCACGGAATAAAGGTGAAAGTCGTGGAAGCGAAAACTTGCTTCCCCAGGGGTCGCCCATCTTGAGAACCACATACGGGTAGATGCCAACGACTGCTAATATTTTCCACCTCACGCAGTTAGCATTCTTTCGTTCACTTTGAAATCTTTCTCAGATGCGTAAAACAAGTAATGCTAGCTATAGACTTGGAGCGTGGAAATCGCAGACGTAACATTGACAGGCGTATTAGAGAGAAAATAATGAGGTTAATTCGTGTTTGGAAGAGAAAAAGTGCAAAACGAGCTTTAAAACAGAAGACACCCGCCAACGCTTCCTTGGTCCACCCACTCCCTTGCGCATCCACACCCGCGCACACAGGATCCTAACTCCCCTGCCACAGCAGAAGGCGTTTCTGTTTTATTTTTCATACTGTCACAGGATTTTATACCGTGATACTGCACTGATGTTTAAATAACCGCTTAGAAAAGTATTGGTTTTGTAATTCCACGTAGGCATGTTTACCTCTGAATGAAATTAGACAAACAACGTTATGTTCTTTAAGCTGAGTAGGTGTACTTCCATTGCCGGTTAAATAGTGGAGAATATGGCTTCCTTTCATCCTATCACTAGAAATTTCCCATACTGGATGGTGTTCCTTCTATCTCCTTCCGGATTCGGCTGGAGGGTTTGATGGGTGGGAGGGAAGGGTGCCTTTACTGCTTTCCTATCCTTCCTTTTGGCAGGTAGCATAATTAAGTTAGTTATAGCCTATCGAATAGATGTGTTGCTATTTGCCTTCCCTTGCACTACTTTGTATTTCTTATGGACGGAAGGTGACAAGGGATGAAGAGGATGGGAGAACGAGAGGGAAGGAAGGAGGGAGAGGAGAAGTACATAAGAACATAAGAAGAGAGGATAACTGCAGTAGGCCGGTTGGCCCATGCTAGGCAGCTCCTAGAAGAGTAACTGAACTACTAGAATGAGATAAGGATAGCAAAGAAGAAGGCTCTCCCCCGCCCTCCAAATCCTCCAGCCGAAGCCGGCAGGAAAAAGTCAGAAAGAACACCACGCCGTATAGAAAAACTGGCGTGGACATTTTACAGGAAAGTGTGAAAGGAGAATAGAGACTATCACAGTGTAACCTGAAAAGGAAAAATTATGAATTAGTATTGGTTATAAGATTTTCTTTTTTCTATATCCATCCCTTATTAGTCATATGCTTATCTAGCCTATGCTTGAAACTCTCAGTGGAAGAGGCAGCAACTACTTTACTAGGTAGCTTATTCCATTCGTCTACTACTCTATTACCAAATCAATTTCTACCTATTTCCTTACTGAAACGGAATTTTTCTAATTTGAAACCATTATTTCTAGTTCTATCCTGTATGCTCACTTTAAGTACCTTGCTAATATCTCCCTTATTTATACCCTTCATCCACTTAAACACCTCAAATAAGTCTCCCCTTACTCTACGCCTCTCTAGCGAATGCAGACTTAGTCTTTTCAGTCTGTCTTCATATGACAGGTTCCGGATGTCATGTATCATTTTTATCATTCTTCTCTGTACATTTTCCAACGAATTAATATCCATTCTATAGTAAGGACACCAAAATTGTACTGCATAGTTTAAATGTGGCCTTACTAATGCTAGATAAAGTTTCATTATTACTTTAGATGATCTATTGCTCACGCTTCTCGAAATAGATCCTAGGACTCTATTTGCTTTATTTCTCGCATTAATACATTGTTGCCTTGGTTTAAGGTCGTTACTAATCATAACTCCTAGATCTCTCTCGCATTCCGATTTGCTAATTTCTTTGTTATCTAAGCTGTATTTAGTATCTCCAATGGTTTTGCCTACGTTAAGTACTTTACATTTTTCAACGTTAAATTCCATTTGCCAAGTTTTAGACCATTTGGACAATGTATCGAGGTCTTTTTGTAAGTTATGGCAATCGTCAGACGAGTTAATGATACGCCTTATTTTTGTATCGTCGGCAAATTTGCTGATGCTGCTATTGACTCCTAAGTCTAGATCATTTATATATATGATAAATAATAAGGGACCGAGTACTGAACCCTGTGGTACACCGCTAGTTACTAATCCCCAGTCCGACTTAGTTCCATTTATTAATACTCTCTGCTTTCGTCCTTTCAGCCAGGATTCTATCCATTTTAAGATATCGCCGTCTATACCGTGTGCTCGAACCTTTCTAACTAACCTTTCGTGTGGGACCCTATCAAAAGCTTTACTAAAGTCCAGATAAATAACATCGTAAGCTTTATCGCTATCTACCGCCTCATAGACCTCCGAGTAGAATGACAACAAGTTTGTGAGGCAGGATCGTCCTTGCCTGAATCCGTGCTGACTTTCATTTATAAGATTAAATCTTTCTAGGTGTTCTCTAATCTTATTTGCCAAAATTGACCCTAACATTTTTCCTACTATTGACGTTAGACTTATCGGGCGATAATTCGACGCAGCTGTTTTATCACCCTTTTTAAAGATGGGCACTACGTTTGCGGTCTCCCACGCCTGGGGAACTTCTCCTGAAATTAAAGAGTCATTAAACAATGTTAAACGTGGCTGACATAATTCTTCTTTGGTTTCTTTTATAATTTTTGCATATATATCGTCCGGACCTGGGGATTTTTGAGGTTTTAACTTATTAATTTCTTTCAATATGTCCTCATTACTAATGATTATTTTACTAAGAATATTTTCCGTATTCTCATGGTAAATATTTGCTGCTTGAGGGACCAGGTCTAGATTTTCCTTGGTGAATACTGATATGAAATAATTATTTAGGATGGAGCACATTTCTTTATCTTCACTGGCAATGTCACCTGATTCTGTTCTGAGTGGTCCTATCCTATCTTTATTTTTCGTACGGTACATTTGATAAAAACCCTTGGGGTTTTCTTTTGATTCACTAGCAACCTTAATTTCATAACTTCTCTTTGCTTTTCTTATCTCCCTCTTTACTTCTCTATTTAAAATCGTGTATCAGTTTCGTAAGTGTTCCTCTCCACGTTTTATTTTTCTATATATTCCTTTCCTTTGGCCTATGAGAGATTTTAATCTGTTGTTTAACCATCTTGGTTCAGAATTATTCGTTCTAAACGGTTTTGAAGGGATATATCTATCTTGGCCTCCGTGTATTATATTTATTAACTCGTTATACTTCTCACTGGTCGAACGTCTGTTTGGTACTGGAGCTGAGTTAATTCCCGTCACCTGCACTACATTCCGATCTACCACCTCCCCCCTCACAGACACCTGACGGACATTCCCACGTGTTTCCTGCCTCACACCTATTACCTGGGGTTCCCCACTCACCTGACATTCCCTCAAATAGCTAATCTCCCTGTGGAATACCGTAGGGTTGGTCTATCTAGTCGTCCTCAGGCTAACCTATTAATACAACCCTGAGTTATTATTCAAGTAGGGAAAGTGGCCCAGCTTCGTCAGGTGAGAACAATGAGGATATAGTTAATCTCCTAATTAAACAAGGAGAGCTGAGGTGAAGGTGCCTTGAACTGAGTAGTCACCTATGCATGGAGATTACCGAACTCAATAAAAAAATAAATAAATGAAATAAATGAATATATATGTTTGTCTGCAGGCATGTATATTAGAATACGCGGTCTCCGTCTACAGTATGTGTCTGTACGTGTGAGTGTGTGTGTGTGTGTGTGTGTGTGTGTGTGTGTGTGTGTGTGTGTGTGTGTGTGTGTGTGTACATTAGCTTGTTACTGATTCCACAACTTAGATTTGGATTCTCATCTATAGATGCGTTGAAATTTCCTAGTTTAAGTTGTAAGCAAACATCTTACAGACTGACTGACTTATCAAGATAAAAAACATTACCCCCTTCACCTCTATGAGGAGAGGGCTTATAGGAAAGGACAGAATGGAGGAGGAATACGAGAGAGAGAGAGAGAGAGAGAGAGAGAGAGAGAGAGAGAGAGACGGTGAGGGGGAGGCGATATGGAGAAAACGAAGATAGCAGTGGAGGCTGGTGAACAGGAAGTAGGAGGGGCCAACACCCGTCTCGCCCCGCCTTCTGCTCCTCCTTTCTTGTTCCCTCCCTCTCCACCCCCCCCTTCCTCTACATTCCTCCTCATCTCCCTCTCATTGATCTTTTCCTATTCGTCTCTTTCCGTTCTATCTATCCCTTTCCCTCCCTCTCTCCCCTCTTCCCCCATCCCCACCTCTCTTATTTTCTCTCCATCCTTTTCCCCTGTCTTCCTCCATCTCTACCTTTCCCCCCTCTCTTCTTCCTCCCCCCCTCTCTCTCTCTCTCTCTCTCTCTCCCCACTTTCGCCATCCCTACCTCTCCCTCATCTCTCCCCTCTCCCTTTTTCTCTTCTTCCCCGATTCCTACCTCTCCCACCTCTAATTTCCTCTTCCTCTCTCCCTTCCTCCTCCGCCTCTACCTTTCTCCCCCCCTCTCTTCTTCCCTCTCCCTGTCCCTCCTTGCAACCCTACATGAAATGCTCCTCAACTCTGTCACCTTAGCCATCAAAAATTGCACATAGAGCATCAAGCAATTTTCTTATAAACTTGAACACATGAAAACACAGGAATAATGCACACTGAGTTCAAATTGTCAGGAATTAAGATTTTTTTTTTTTATCATATCTATATTATTTTTTACCACAAAAAATTAAGGGTACAATATTTATCCCACCAGAGCAGCGTTTGTTCAGTACTTGTAAGATTAAATTATTGCATTCACCGGTGCTAGAGAGGGTCGCCTTCACGTGGTGGCACTGATATAACTGGCGGCTCCACTGCCTGGTTATACAAACGTCTATCAACTCATTCCCTCTCCCGCGAAAGGAGGATGGTGGACTGTATATGGGTAGCTTACGCCTGTGGTTTATCAGGTTCAGGTGTCAGATAAGCTTAGAGATACCGGTACTACTACTACTACTACTACTACTACTTCCACTACTACTGTTGTTGCTGCTGCTATTACATTCACCACCCAAATTCATCATTCAAACTCTATCCAGTTAGTGGCTTAGAAATGAATGTGTGGATGGGAGTATAGGTATGGGTACACCTGACTACCTGACCTGCGTATATTAAGGTAGTGGCGGCGTCAAGTCAGTGGCTCTAGATTCAGGCTGCTCTCTTCTGTAAAGCTTCTGGATATAGCAAGAATTAAGTAACACGTCATGGGGCTCAGGAGGTGAATTAGGTCAGTTTTGGCTGGTATGAATTTCCTTTTCCTTTTTTCCCCTTCTTTACTGAGTTCAAGGATGGTTGTTTTTGGTACTGAAAGGTCATCATCCTTCTATTTCTTTCGCTGTCTTGTTTCCTTCCCCCTTCCCCATTTTCCCCTCTTTCTTCCTTCTTTTCACCTACTTCCTCGTCTCCCCTTGTTTTCCTCTTCTCTCTCTCTTTTCCTCCCCCTTCTATTCACCTATTTCCTCCTTTCTCCCCTTCCCCTCCCTCTTTTTCCGTCTTCTATTTCTCCCCCTTTTCCTCCCCTCTCTTCTCCTCACCTATTTCTTCTTTCTTCCCCATCCCCTCCCATTTTTTTCCGTCTTCTTTTTCTCCCCTCTCTTCTCCTCACCTATTTCTTCTTTCTTCCCCATCCCCTCCCATTTTCCCCCCCCTCTTCTCTCACTCCCATTTCCTCCTTCATTTCTTCCTCTGTTTTCCAAATGCCATACTTAACACCATCATCTCTTATATTATTCTAGTCAGTACCACTATCTACAGTAACAAAAAATTAATCAACTCTCATAATTTCGACTTTTTTTTTTTTATCTTTTATCATTTTTTTACCTTGGGAATTTTAAATGAAATGGAGAGTACAAAAATAAAGACTAAAAATAAATGAAGTAGATTTTTTTTCCTGCTGATGATACTACACTCCTTTCACCTTAACTTGGCTCAGATTTTCGTCCTTTTACAGCTTATTTTACATGGTTCAGTGGCAGAATAATACTACGGCTCTACATCTTTCCATGACACTTCTTCGTGACTAGCATTATATTCTAGTGTTAATCCATTGCTACAACACAGTATTCAAACTGGAGAGAAGGGAATTTTGAGATGGAAATTCTAGGCCAAGTTAAAGTGAAATGAGTACAAGGATAGCTATACCTGATAGATGTATGAGAAACTGATAGATAAAGGAAAAATGAAGGGATGAATAAAATAAATAAAGAATTGTTATCATCTTTAATAAAAAATATCATAGGAATATCATATCAGTAGAAAGACAGTCACATAAAAACAGTGGAAAGAAAACACATAAAAACCGCCATGGAAATCACACCAGTAGATAGACAACTCAAAAATAAAAAATAAAGAAAATGACAAAAAGTTTCAGTGCTCTATAAAAAACACTTGTCACGATAAACTGATAGATGATTGAAGTGGAGGTGGAGGGGGGGGTGCGTTGGAGGGAGGGCAGTGCAACCCCTTATGGGATAATTCGTCTTGTTACAGATAGATAGACACAGATAAATAGACAGACAGATTCATAATAAATCCAATACCTATGTTCAAAGATTAACCAATTCGCTGACTAAAACTAAGAATCAAGAACTGACAGAAATTCAGCAAACGCTATACAGCAGTTACTATTTATAATAATGTACATCAGGCGCGCCCTAAGACCTAATTTTTCAGAGTAGTAGTAGTAGTAGTAGTAGTTGTAGTTGTAGCAGCAGAAGCCCCAAGTTCTCTGTAACGTCACCTAACAGTATAAAACATCTCACTTCTACACCACAAACATTTTCCCAAACTAAAGCAGTTTATATCTCTGTGGTCAGAGCACATCAATAAGCTTCACTCTGACTATGGCACTTTTACTGTCAATGACCTTTACTACCACGTATCTTCATTACAGATATCATTTACTACTACTTTACTACCACATACCTTACCAAAACACTTTTTTATCAATACAACTTCATCTCCACATCACAGAAACTTCTCCATGGTCAAAACATCCCACTAAGCTTTCCACCAGCCTGTTAAGTGAGATGTATTTTTTTAGTTTAATCTTGCTACTTCCAGACGATTTAATTTAGATTAGGAGAGCTTTTTAACTGGAGGGGTTAGTAAACCCTTCATTAACACATTCACTGCCAGAAAACCTCCTTGGAGCAAAAATCATCTGGATATAGGGAAGAACTGGAAACTACGTCAATGGATATCAGGGACGTAACACTTTTATATCACATCAAAAAACACGCTAGCAAAACACTTCAGTCATCCTTCTCTGACCTTCAAGACTTCATTACATTGCTTCATTTCACGTAGTTCAGTGACAGATTAGGATAACTCTGCGGCTTTACGTTCTTTTCATGGCGCTTATTCGTGACTAGTATGATATTCTAGTGTAAAGTCACAATAAGCGGCACCTTTTCACCTCTGGATTCTCTGCGTCGATACTGCGTTTCCTCGACGGAGCAGCGGCATCCTCGTCCTCCGAAGTGGAAGTGTCAGTAGAATCAGACCCTTCGTCAGTAGTGTCCGATTCGTCAGTAGAGGAATCATCGGTAGAAGAAGAATCCGAAGTAGACTCACTGGTGGCAGAACTCGAATCGTCACTGCTGGATTCGTCTGCGGAAATCTTGGTGTTGACAGTATTTTCACTTTCTAATTTCGAAGTGTTTGTGCTGGAACTATCGACAGGATCCTTGCCGTCCACAGGAGAATGAGTGTCCATGGCGCTGTTGTTGCTGTAAGAGGCTTGCTGGTTCTCCCGTGGCTGTTCCCCGTCTGTCAGATGTCCGGCTATTTGTTTTCCGGCTGTCATATCTCCGGCGGTCTGGCGTCTAACTTTCTGCTCCGTGACTCTCCGATCTCCAACTCTCCTGACTCTCGTCCCACCGAGTCTGCTCTTGGGTTTCTGCGTCTGCGCTCTCCTGATGGCGTTATTGACGAGGACGTAACGACGCAGCTCACACTCAGGTTTAATGTTCTGGTAGATGGACAGGCTCAGCATCAAGGCCTCGTCGTTCTCGGCTTTCACTCGCTCGTCGTCCTCGCGGCAGGAGGTCGAGGACGAGCGGGAGGAGGCACTGATGTAGCCAGAAGTGTGAGCCATTTGGAGACTTTGCAGATGGGTATGTTTGGAGTATCTGGAGACTTTGGAGTTTGTTTGTTTGGAGATCGTTTGGAGTCAGCTAATATCGCCGGGAGTATGTCAGAGTTCCCTGTAGTGCCTGGAGAAGTCTTAGGGGACAGTCTGACGTTAGCTCAAGCACTCCGAAGACAAATGTGCTAAACCTGTAAGAGAGGCAGCTTATAACCCCCGTAGCTGCGATTTGAAGGTCACTTATTGGCGGACCTCCTTCCTGACCCCGCCCCCTCTCTGACCCCCTGCCTATCCTCTCACCTCCCGCCACACACACACACACACACACACACACACACACACAGGACCCAAGAAGCAGGTAGAGGATACTGACATACTTGGGCCTATGTTGTATGATTATCTTCCTTCAAATACACATAAGAAACATTTTCATCTCTCTCACTCTCTCTCTCTCTCTCTCTCTCTCTCTCTCTCTCTCTCACCAACCGCCAATACGGATGGTGACAGAATCTGGTCTATACTTTTTTATCCTAAACAAAATCTGAAGAGACGAACCCCTCAGTTAAGCTTCAACCCCCTTATTGTTAGATTTCCACTTCTATTTATGTTCTTTTTTAATCTTGTGTACACTTGGGTTTATTTGATGCACTGACTTGTCCTGACGGCGGGATCGGCAGTACTCTCGGTTTTCGGTTTTTCATGCACTAGTTTGGTTTGGGTATGTCTCGCCTCTCTCTCTCATTTTTAGTAACCTGTACACGGAATATTTCGAATCCAACCTCCTTACCACCATACCTCCTCAAAATTTAACTTGGTATAGGTATGTTGATGATGTGTCTTCCTTTTGGCCAGAGATATACGCTAACTTTGACGATATTCTCACAAAATTAAATGCATCGGTTCCCTTAATCAAATTTAAAGTTGAATGGGAAAATAATGGCTCCTTTCCATTTTTAGACGTATTTGTGCACAGGGATGAACTTGGGACACTTAGCTTTTCTGTATACAGGAAACCAACCCAGTGCAGTTTGTATATGCAGTATTATTCATATCACCACAGTTCAAATAAAATGTCAGTTATTTCTTCTTTGTTCCTTATAGTCTCCAACATCTGGATACGGAAAACTCTAATATATGGAAAATATTTTTAGATCTAAAATATCCCAATTGGTTTATAAGTCAAGAGTATTTTAAAGCCGGAAAAGCCTTTTTGCACCTAGACCAAGATCACAAAGTCAACAAAACAAGCCATACATCACAGTTCCGTGTGTGTCAAATCTTAGCTTGGTGAAGTGTGTGATTCATGATTTGGAGGTAAACATTGCATTTAGATATACTTCCACCTTAAGATCAGTATTAGTAAAGAATAAACCCATTAGTAACGGAACTGCAGGGGTATACAAAATTCCATGTAGAGACTGTGATTTGGTTTATATTGGTGAAACTGGAAGGGATTTGGACACTGGCATTAAGGAACACAAGTATCCTTGTAAGATAGGCAACATAAATAACGCAGTGTACGTTCACTCTTCAGAAAACGACCATAAGATCGACTGAAATTCTAGCAAAATTTTGTACAAATGTAGTAACTATAAGAAATTTAGGATAGTGGAAGCTGTATGTATAGAGAGATATAATAATTTCAACCATAGTGAAGGAACGTATAAATTAGATCCAGTGATGAGAGGATTAGTGGCAAGGTCCTTGCCGCCCCTTGTAATCCCTCACCCAGGTCATGGACAGAGTAGTGTCAGGTGAGAACTCATCAGGTGTCGTTAAAAAAAAAAAAAAAAAAAAAAAAAAAAAAAAAAAAGTGTGGTTACCCTGCACATAAGCAGCTTGACAGTAATTGTATTTTTTTTTTTTTTAATATGTCCGACTCTGAGCATAGGCTTCACAGCCTGCACTCAAGGCCCAGTAGTCCTCCTACATACATACACCTCTACTTGTCACCACTTCGGCGCTAACACCTACCGTCTATATTGAATACATGCTAAGGCTGTCGCATACAGGACTGGTGTATTGGTATTAGCGGGGGTATTGTTATGACTTGTCGGCGGGTCTTCTGGTAGATCAGTAAAATCTGATTTTTTTTTTTTTTTTGAAATTCAAATCGTTTAACTGTTCCCTGCCTCAGCGAGGATTTCAGCCTGGGATCAGTAGGACTGCAGGTCACCTCTCTACCGATTGGGCCACTACTTTTGGTCTCTAGATCCACTGAAGAGGGCGCAACTATTTGGAAACATCTTTTTTTCGTATGCCAGTGTGTGTGTATCCTATTTCATGGTCAGATGGTCATGACAGTGTGACTCTTCATCTTCATCCGGCAATACACACGTTGTCCTGGGCGCTCTGGGGGTTTTTCTTTGCTATCGCTAAGTACATAAGAACATAAGAAGAGAGGATAACTGCAGTAGGCCGGTTGGCCCATGCTAGGCAGCTCCTAAAAGAGTAACTGAACTACTAGAATGAGATAAGGATAGCAAAGAAGAAGGCTCTCCCCCGCCCTCCAAACCCTCCAGTCGAAGCCGTCAGGGAAAAGTCAGAAAGAACACCACGCCGTATAGAAAAACTGGCCTGGACATTTTACAGGAAAGTGTGAAAGGAGAATAGAGACTATCATAGTGTAACCTGAAAAGAAAAAAAATTATGAATTAGTATTGGTTATAAGATTTTCTTTATTCTATATCCACCCCTTATTAGTCATGTGCTTATCTAGCCTATGCTTGAAACTCTCAATGGAAGAGGCAGCAACTACTTTACTAGGTAGCTTATTCCATTCGTCTACTACTCTATTACCAAACCAATTTCCACCGATTTCCTTTCTGAAACGGAGTTTTTCTAGTTTGAAACCATTATTTCTAGTTCTATCCTGTATGCTCACTTTAAGTACCTTGCTAATATCTCCCTTATTTATACCATTCATCCACTTAAACACCTCAATTAAGTCTCTCCTTACTCTACGCCTCTCTAGCGAATGCAGACTTAGTCTTTTCAGTCTGTCTTCATATGACAGGTTCCGGACGTCATGTATCATTTTAGTCATTCTTCTCTGTACATTTTCTAACGAATTAATATCCATTCTATAGTAAGGACACCAAAATTGTACTGCGTAGTCTAAACGTGGCCTTACTAATGCTAGATAAAGTTTTAGTATTACTTTAGATGATCTATTGCTCACGCTTCTCGAAATAAATCCTAGGACCCTATTTGCTTTATTTCTCGCATTAATACACTGTTGCCTTGGTTTAAGGTCGTTACTAATCATAACTCCTAGATCTCTCTCGCATTCCGTACTCTGCATAAGTAAGGTAGAAAATGATATTAACCAGCCGGATCCAAAAATAAACCGTCCTTTCAGCCAGAATTCTATCCATTTTAAGATATCGCTGTCTATACCGTGTGCTCGAACCTTTCTAACTAACCTTTCGTGTGGGACCCTATCAAAAGCTTTACTAAAGTCCAGATAAATAACATCGTAAGCTTTATCGCTCTCTACTGCCTCATAGACCTCCGAGTAGAATGACAACAAATTTGTGAGGCAGGATCTTCCTTGCCTGAATCCGTGCTGACTTTCGTTTATAAGATTAAATCTTTCTAAGTGTTCTCTAATCTTATTTGCCAAAATTGACTAACATTTTTCCTACTGTTGACGTTAGACTTATCGTACGATAATTCGACGCAGCTGATTTATCACCCTTTTGAAAGATGGGCACTACGTTTGCGGTCTTCCACGCCTCGGGAACTTCTCCTGAACTTAAAGAGTCATTAAATAACGTTAAAAGTGGCTGACATAATTCTTGTTTGGTTTCTTTTTATAATTTTTGCATATATATCGTCCGGACCTGGCGATTTTTGAGGTTTTAACTTATTAATTTCTTTCAGTACGTCCTCCTAACTAATAGTTATTTTACTAAGAATATTTTCCGTATTCTCATGGTAAATATTTGCTGTATTTTGTTTGCTCTTTCCTAGTGAGACTTTGATAGATTTAGAGCGTATTTTAGAACGGTATTCCAAAGGGAAATAGCCACTTTAGGGAGACAGAGGTCAGTGGGGAATCCCAGGTCAAAGGTGAAGGTCAGGAAACGGATGGGAATGTTCGTCAAGTCTCTCGGGAAGATCAGGTCTCAGGTGGGAGTGTAGTTCACGTGACGAGGATTAACTCAGCTCCAGTACCAAGCAGACGTTCGGCCAGTTAGAAATATAACGGAGTCAGTTATGAAAGGAACATATAGAACAATAAAACGTGGAGAGGAACACTTACGTAACCGGTACTCGATTTAAACAGAGAAGTAAAGAGAGAGATACGAAAAGCAAAGAGAAGTTATGAAATTAAGATTGCTAGTGAATCGAAAGAAAACCGCAAGGGTTTTTATCAAATGTACCGTACGAAAAATAAAGATAGGATAGGACCACTGAGAACAGAATCAGGTGACATTACCAGTGAAGATAAAGAAATGTGCTCCATCCTAAATAATTATTTCATATCAGTATTTACCAAAGAAAATCTAGACCTGGTCCCTCAAGCAGCAAATATTTACGATGATAATACGGAAAATATTCTTAGTAAAATAACCATTAGTAAGGAGGACGTAATGAAAGAAACTAATAAGTTAAAACCTCAAAAATCGCCAGGTCCGGACGATATATATGCAAAAATTGTAAAAGAAACCAAAGAAGAATTATGTCAGCCACTTTTAACGTTATTTAATGACTCTTTAATTTCAGGAGAAGTTCCCGAGGCGTGGGAGACCGCAAACGTAGTGCCCATCTTTAAAAAGGGTGATAAATCAGCTGCGTCGAATTATCGTACGATAAGTCTAATGTCAATAGCTGGAAAAAAAATGCTAGAGTCAGTTTTGGCAAATAAGATTAGAGAACACTTAGAATGATTCAATCTTCGAAATGAAAGTCAGCACGGATTCAGGCAAGGACGATCCTGCCTCACAAACTTGTCATTCTACTCGGAGGTCTATGAGGAAGTAGATAACGATAAAGCTTACGATATTATTTATCTGGACTTTAAAGCTTTTGATAGGGTCCCACACGAAAGGTTAGTTAGAAAGGTTCGAGCACACGGTATAGACGGCGATATCTTAAAATGGATAGCATCTTGGCTGGAAGGACGAAAGCAGAGAGTATTAATAAATGGAACAAAGTCGAATTGGGGATTGGTAACTAGTAGTGTACCGCAGGGCTTGGTACTCGGTCCTTTATTATTTATTACATATATAAATTATCTAGACTTAGGAGTCAATAGCAGTATCAGCAAATTTGCTGACGATACACAAATAGGGCGTATCATTGACTCGACTGACGATTGCCATAACTTATAAAAGGACCTTGATATGTTGTCCAAATGTTCTAAAACTTGGCAAATGGAATTTAACGTTGTAAAAATGTAAAGTACTGAACGTAGGCAAGACCACTGGAGATACTAAATACAGCTTAGATAACAAAGAAATTAGCAAATCAGAATGCGAGAGAGATCTAGAAGTTATGGTTAGTAACAACCTCAAACCAAGGCTACAGTGTATTAATGCGAGAAATAAATCAAATAGGGTCCTAGGATGTATTTCGAGAAGCGTGAGCAATAGGTCATCAAAAGTAATATTGCAACTTTATCTAGCATTAGTAAGGCCACATTTAGACTACGCAGTACAATTTTGGTGTCCTTACTATAGAACGGATATTAACTCGTTAGAAATTGTACAGAGAATAATTATACAAAAATGATGCATGATATTCGGATCCTGTTGTATGAAGAGAGACTGAAAAGACCAAATCTGCACTCACTAGAGAGGCGTAGAGTAAGGGGAGACTTAACTGAGGTGTTTAAGTGGATGAAGGGTATTGCTAAGGGAAATATTAACAAGGTATTTAAAAGTAAGCATACAGAATAGAACGAGAAGTAATGGTTTCAAACTAGAAAAATTCCATTTCGGTAAGGAAATGGGTAGAAATTGGCGTGGTAATAGAGTAGTAGAAGAATGGAGTAAATTACCTAGTAGAGTAGTTGCTGCCTCTTCTATTGAGGGTTTCAAGCATAGGCTAGATATACATATGTCAAATGGGGGGGTGGGTATAGAAAAATAAAATCTAACAACCAGTACTAATTAATTTATTTCCTTTTAACTTTACACTATGATAATCTCTTTTTCTCCCTTCACACTTTCTTATATCCACGCCATTTTTTTTTTTTTTTTATACTGCGTGGTGTTCTGACTTTTTCCTGTCGGCTTCGGTTGGAGGGTTTGGAGGGCGGGGGAAAGCCTTCTTCTTAGCTATCCTTATCTCATTCTAGTAGTTCAGTTACTCTTCTAGGAGCTGTCTAGCATGGGTCAACAGGCCTGCTGCAGTTGTCCTCTCTTCTTATGTTCTAATGTAATTTTTACTCAAAAATAAAATGCCAGTTACCTGTGATCTATCTGGTACTAAAATTATTACCACTAAGAATGTGGGTTTTGGGTTAATACGAAAATAACTTGAATCGCTGCGTAACTGTCTTCATATTTTACAAGAACGGGATGTGGAGAATCATAATTAGCGGAGAACAGTTTAAATGATTTCATTTTTTTCCTGTCTTCCTTCCATCCTCTTCTGTCTTCCTTTCCTTCATTCTTTCCTCTTCCTTCTGCCTATAGGTGACTCTACACTGAGTGACAAGCCGAACGGTTTCCTGTACACCAGGAAACCATTTACTATGCTGGGTAGTAACCATATAACCAAATTATGACGCCTGGTTATTTAGTGAGTAATTACGGAGCTCCAATCGGATTGAGCCTGTGCAGGTTTATAACCAAGGGATGCTTGGGGTTTATTGCTCCCGTAATGCCAGTCAGGGATAAGTGAGGCTGGTCACTCTCGTCTTAAATGTCAGGGCCAACCTGCCTAGCCCCTGTCTCCAACACTCTTCGTGGGGTAACACAGGATTGGATGATGGATGGAGAATTATCTGATCTATTATGAGACCCGGGGACATATCATAGAAACACCCCCGCTAATACCGATACACCAATCCTGTATGAGACAGCCTTAATACGTACAGGCATTCTACTGTACTCGTATATGTACGGTGGATGCTTGCGTCTGTGCTGTCCTTGTTTTATTCTAGTAGTTTTGTCACTCTTGTACGAGCTGCCTGGCATGGATCAATTGGCTTACAGTAGTTATCCTCTCTTCTTATGTTGTTTTGTGAAAGTGTAAGGTTTTTAGTAGGACTGGGAACCCTAAAGGAACGTGATGTTAAAGCCTAAATATTTACCTTTTAGATATTATATTGCTCAGGGGCCAAGGCACTACAGTGGCTCCATATCCTTCCTGTAGCACTTCTTCGTGACTAGCATCATATTCATAGCGATCCTCTAATGTTACAGCTCAACAGGTCAAGACAGAGAGATGGCAATTCTAGGCCAGGTTAGAGTAAAAGGAGCGGAGCCACACATTCATCAGTCTAACGAGGGAAATATTCAAACACATTCACTTGATGGTCTTTCTTCTGAGTGACTGGAGACAAAGTTTAAGGTGAGATTTTTGTTACCAGTCTTAGTGCACATCTCAAAGTTTTGTTTTTTTTCCCTCCCCAAGACCTTCCAGCAACTGTTGTGAAGTATTTAGCTCGTTTTGGCGCTTGGTTTAGCTTCCAGTCCTTTGAAAACATCAGCTGTACCTTAGGAAGCCAGGAGTATTTGTGTGTGTGTGTGTGTGTGTGTGTGTGTGTGTGTGTGTAAATGTGAGCGGACTTTTATTACTTTACCACGAGACCCGCAGACATGACGAAACAACCTGTTAATAAGGATAAACCAATCCTGTGACAGAAGGTGCAGGTGGTGGCATGTGAAAGCGTAAGGTATGTAGCAGGACTGAGGACCCTAAAGGAACGTGATGTTAAAGACTAAGCCCTGAGGTGGACGCTAAAGATAAAGTTCTGCAGTTCACCAGCTGGACGGACAACCACAAATCTCACACAGGTGATTGCGGTGTGTGAGGTGGCATGCAGTGGACCACACTTGAGCCTCAGAACCAGCGGCAGAAGAGGCAATAAAGCGAGTGATCGAGAACATAGCACCAGAGAGAGGCGCAGAGGCAGCAGCCGGCCACCATGCCCTGCCAGAGGCGGTCACTTGCCGCGTAAGAACGGGGCGGCGGAGGTGTGGATGCCAGGGAGTATTCGGGCGAGGGGGTAGGAGAGGGCTGGGGTGAGGTGGGAGAGGGCTGGGGTGAGGGGGAAGGAGAGGGCTGGGGTGAAGTAGGAGAGGACTGGGGTGAGGGGGTAAGAGAGGGCTGGGGTGAGGGGGTAGGAGAGGGCTGGGGTGAGGTGGGAGAGGGCTGGGGTGAGGTAGGGGAGGACTGGGGTGAGGGGGTAGGAGAGGGCAGGGGTGAGGGGGTAGGAGAGGGCTGGGGTGTGGGCGTGGGTGGGGGCAAGGATGAGGTTCGTTTCCCCTTCTCTCCACGCCTCCGACCCTTTCGGTCCTTCCCACGCCTTTCACCCTTTCGGCGTCTTCTTCGCCTTCGGTCCTTGTCACCATCGCCACCCTGCTCCTCCTGTTCCCATCCCTCTTGCTGGTCCCATCCCTCTTGCTGGTCCCATCCCTCTTGCTGGTCCCATCCCTCTTGCTGGTCCCATCCCTCTTGCTGGTCCCATCCCCCTTGCTGGTCCCATCCCTCCTGCTGGTCCCATCCCTCCTGCTGGTCCCATCCCTCTTGCTGGTCCAATCCCTCTTGCTTGGACCTGTCTCTTTGGGTCTTATTACGGTGAATTTTTCTTTGTTTTCTCTCGGTCATTTTCTGTGAAGCTGTAATTATGTTGGTATGAAAGGTACTGAGCATAGATTAGTCCACAACTACTGGGGTTGAAGGGGATGGGGAGGAGACTAGTACACACACACACACACACACACACACACACACACACACACACACACACACAGCTCTGCCCCACTACAAATTACTCTACTCATACAAACACAGTAATCATTTGGCGGGGAGATGGGGCAGCTTCCTTCTTCACTGCTCGTTGATTTCTGGGCCTTTAAGTACCAAGTTATTATTTCGCCATCTGAGAAATACTGTTCAGTGAAGTGTATAGAGCAGATGATGTGTAGAGCAGTGAAGTGTATAATATTCAGTGAAGTGTATAGAACAGATGAAGTGTAGGGCAGCGAAGTGTATAATGTTCAGTGAAGTGTATACAGCAGATGAAGTGTAGAGCAGTGAAGTATATAATGTTCAGTGAAGTCTATAGAGCAGATGAAGTGTTGAGCAGTGAAATGTATAGAGCAGATGAAGTGTAGAGCAGTGTATAGTGTTCAGTGGAGTGTATAGAGTTGATGAGTGCATTGTCTGAATTCACTCTCACGACAAACATTAATTTACGTCCCTCTGTATGTTTATATTCTGTGTGTGTGTGTGTGTGTGTGTGTGTGTGTGTGTGTGTGTGTGTGTGTGTGTGTGTCTTTTGTCTTCGGTTTGGTGTTAAGACAACCATATTCAGAACACTGGCATTTTTATGGATTACATGAATATAGACACAGACGAAAAGTAACATCATAATAGACATGATTCTATGCCTGGAGACAAATGAGAGCACACTGAGGTGGTTTGGCCATGTGGAGAGGATGGAGAGTGAGAGACTGACGAGGAGAATGTATATGAGTGAGGTGCAGGAGGGGGGTGGGGGGCAGGGAGGTCAAGGATGAGATGAAGGGATGGAGTGGAGAGGCATATGAGAGAGGGGGGTGTGAACTGGGAGCAGGGCAGTGAAATGGCGGGGGACAAGGCGACATGGAGGAGATTTGTTTGTGGGAATAGATAGATAAATAAATAGATACAAATGAGGGCGGGATACACTCAGGCAAGGGAGTGGAGGGAGAGGCGTCATGACCCCCTCCACCTCCGTAGGGACTTGCGCATCACCTGACCTGCTGCCGGGTTGTAGGTCGTGCATATTTGGGTGTGAATTCTTGCTCAGTAAAGTGGCTCCCTACTACCTCTTCCTTGGCGGTTTATTTTTGGATCCGGCTGGTTAATATCATTTTGTACCTTACTTATGCAGAGTACGGCGATGTTAGAATTAATTAAGCAACATAAAAAATGATAGCAACCTATAAGTAGCAAAATAAATTGCTTAGGAAGAGGTGTTTGGGAGCTTCCTTAACGTGCGAAAATAAGGACCTTACCACAGTGATAAGACAAAGGTTGTATTCATGCACATATACATACACAAACATACAATATATATACGTACACGCACACATTCATACATACATACATACATAAAAAGACATACGAAATATATACATACATACACACATACTACATACATACATGCTTATAATTAGGTACACATGCATACACACATACATGGACACACATGCAAACAAATGCATTCATACATACACACATACATACATACATCCATACATGATAACTAAGAGGAATATTTCTCTAGATGATTTCCTTTGTTTTCTATTAAAATTTCTAACTCAAATAAATTCATGTGCATAGTGCAGAAAAATTAACTGAAGAAATGATTTTTTGAGAGAGAGAGAGAGAGAGAGAGAGAGAGAGAGAGAGAGAGAGAGAGAGAGAGAGAGAGAGAGAGAGAGAGAGAGAGAGAGAGAGAGAGAGAGAGAGAGAGAGAGAGAGAGAAAATATGTCGAGAGATGAATCGCCATGAAGAAGTAGAGAGGATTATGGACTTACATCAAATTAGCCTCTCTCTCTCTCTCTCTCTCTCTCTCTCTCTCTCTCTCTCTCTCTCTCTCTCTCTCTCTCTCTAAGTAATCAGCTAATCAACACGTTTGAACAAATACAAGCTTGTTTGTTTTTGTCGCACGCACGCACGCACGCACGCACACGCGCACACACACACACACACACACACACACACACACACACACACACACACAGGTTCCACCATACACGTGAGAGGAAGCAGGCACCTCACTGGTCAGGGGGCGGGGGCAGCCAATGAGAGGCCCCCTTCCCAGCGACCTCGGGATAGAGCCACCCTGGGGTCCACCTCAAGACTCAGTTCTTCGCTGGCTTGACTGTCGGTCGCTTCTCTTTGCCAGTCGACCACACACTACCCTTAAACATCTCCCCCAGCCCTACAGTATCCCAGTCCCACGGTATCCCAGCCCTACAGTTCCCCAGCCGTACGTTACCCCAGCCTTACTGTACTCCAGTCTTACGGTACCCAAGCCCTACGGTTTCCCAGCCAACTTCAGTCCAGTCCTCGCAACTCCAAACTCTTGCCGTCATCATGGCCTCCGTGCAACAGCAGGACGACGCTATGCAGATTTTTATAACGAGCCTGAACAAGTACACTAAGATCACCGTCCCGCTTGACTATGAGTTAATGGATCTGAAGAAGTTTATTCAGGTGAGGAACGTCGCTGCGGAGGCCGCCGTCCAGGTACAACAGATGTGGGAAGGAGACCTGAACGCATGGGATGAGAGCAGTTACAGTTCCAGCTCATGGGAGGGGAGTTGGGGCTTCAGTGACTCTCCTTCCAGCTCCAATTCCTACAACTCCAGCTCGTGGCAGGGGAGCTGGGGCTTCAGTGACTCCTTCGAACTCCAGTTCCTACAGTACCAGCTCTTGGCAGGGGAGTTGGGGCTTCAGTAACTCGCCTTCGAACTCCAGTTCCTACAGTACCAGCTCGTGGCAGGGGAGTTGGGGCTTCAGTAACTCTCCTTCAAGCCCCAATTCTAACAGTACCAACTCATGGCAGGGGAATTGGGGCTTCAGTAACTCTCCTTCAAGCTCCAATTCTAACAGTACCAACTCATGGCAGGGGAGTTGGGGCTTCGGTAACTCTCCTTCAAGCTCCAAATCCCACAGTTCCAGGTCATGGCAGGGGAGTTGGGGCTCCAGTAACTCTCCTTCAAGCTCCAATTCTAACGGTACCAACTCATGGCAGGGGAGCTGGGGCTTCAGTAACTCTCCTTCAAGCTCCAATTCCCACAGTACCAGCTCATGGCAGGGGAACTGGGGCTTCAGTAACTCTCCTTCAAGCTCCAATTCTAACAGTACCAACTCATGGCAGGGGAGTTGGGGCTTCAGTAACTCTCCTTCAAGCTCCAATTCCTACAGTACCAGCTCGTGGCAGGGAAGTTGGGGCTTCAGTAACTCTCCTTCAAGCTCCAATTCTAACAGTACCAACTCATGGCAGGGGAGTTGGGGCTTCAGTAACTCTCCTTCAAGCTCCAATTCACACAGTACCAGCTCATGGGAGGGGAACTGGGGCTTCAGTAACTCTAATTCCATCCCCAATTCCTACAGTACTAACACTAATTCCGGATGGTCTGGCAATTATTATAACTCTGGCCCTAGTTTTCACGCTGAGAACTGTGGTAATGAGAGTCGGGGCCAAGAGGAGTACATGGGCGCTATTCCCGACGAAGTGATGGAACTAGTTTGGGATTATTCCAGCAACGGAGGATCAGGTTCCAGCGATTCTGCCTCTAGGAATTCCGAGGAGGAGACTGTGGAGCCCCCGTTCAAGAAGCAACGAACCATGTAACTGTTGATGACAAGGACAGAGAAGACTTCCCGTTTCTGTTGACGCGATGCGGTTTGAGTGTGTGTGTGTTTTAGTGTTGTGGTGGTGGAGAATTTTAAGGTAATTGCTGTTCTGACGATCATTATTTATCTACCTCAATTCAACCTCATTTTTAGTATGTATATATTTGTGTGTGAATCTTAAGATACACTGCCAAGCCCTGTGATGTATCGATGTATGATGTAATCTACTAATGTATACTGTGATGGATTTATGTGCTTACTGTGATGTATTGATGTTTTAATGTCAATACAGATGCATCCAATGGTCTGCTGACTAAATTTTTGTGATAGGCGTGGTGACGGATGCTGTGATAGGTACTGTGATATGGTGATGTATGTACACTGATACCTGATTGAATTCTGTGATAGGTGTGCTAACGTATGCTGTAATAGATACTGTGATGTAATTATGTATAATGTGAATACTGAAGTACTTCCTGATCCAGTGACTATGATAGAAAATTCTTTGATGAATGTAAAGCTAACTGATTTTACCATTGATTTTTTTTTAGTGTCTTTCTGTTGATCTTAGTTACATGACATTATAAAGACTGTCAGTACTGAGGTTGCTACTGACAATGATAAATATAGGTCTGAAGAGTTTTACATATTGGCCAAACGAATGTGGAACTTTGTATTTTCCACAGTTTTGTCCTTCTGCAGTTTATTTCAAGGAGTTCACTGGTAGGATATGACAATACTGGGACCATACACCCTTGTGGTAGCACTTCTTCGTGACTAGCATGGTGAATATTGAAGCTGCAACTTAAGATTCAATATAAAGAGATGTCAATTTTAGGCCGTGTTAGAGCAATGAGGATTGTGTAATAAATGGAAGCTTTTTTTATTATATGTTCTTAATGGTTAGGGCAAAATTGATCACTTTTACGTACAGGGATTTCATAGATGTAAGCTGTTTTTGTTCAGATATTTATTTATTTACCTGTCATAGTTGTAGGTTTAAATTAGTTACTTTCTATGTACAGGGAGAGTAAAACTGTATATTTTATAGCTTCCTTTATCAATATATTTTTTAATTATTTATCATAGTGGAAGGTCTAAGCTATTTTTATTCAGAGTGTCTCATTTATCTTTGTATTATATCATGCTGTGATACATGAAAAGTTGATTATTTTTGAGTTGCTCAATAATTTTAAGTCTAGTATAGATTTTAGAGTAATTTGCAACTTCATTTTTATTTGACAGTTGGAAGAAATTGGGAAATCCATTGAACTTTGCTGTCAGAGAATATTTTGCATTAAATTCAAAGTCAGTGCTACGTAATTCAGAAAAAAAAATTTAGGCTAGGTAAGGTTGGTTTTAGTTGCTTTTTATGTCTTTTTACTTTTCACCTGGTAGCACTGCTTTTTTATTGGCTGTTTTTTTTGTGAAGTTTGTAAGCATGCAATTACTCTGTCAATAAAGCAAAGCAAATTTAATCATGTTTTTATATACCCTCTTCTATAATTCGCTGACTATAACAGCTATGACTATGGTAATGTATAAATAAAAGAGGAAATGTAATGGACTACAACCAGATCCTCTCTATCATGGAACTGCAGATCAATCTAAGCATAAAAATAAGTTTAAATTTGAATGGAATCAATCAGTTTTTCTTAATAATAAAAACTCAAGATTCCACCATGTTTTCTGAATAAGGAAAATAATGATAAATGAAGATAATTAGATGAGTATTTGACGCTTAAGAAATAACTGGTATTATGAAAAGTCAAGGGATATCAGGAAGATAAAAGTTTTGGTGAAATTTTGATGTTTTGTGATGACCTAGGAACAGAGTACACCCCAGGAGTCCATACATCCATAGCCAGACGCATATAACCCCAAAGTAAACATTCTTTTTCCAACACCAAAATCTCACCAAGACTTATTTTTTCTCTGACTCTGATATAAATACACGGACTACAGCCTTCGTGGAGGTGCAGACAATAATAAACACATGGAATAAACATCACCTAAATGAAACCAGCCTTATTCTTAAACCAGCTTCTTACCAAATTTCTTGACTTTTCCCTGACAAACTCTACACACGCATACATCTATAATTTTTTCTTTATGTCAAGATAAAATCTACACACACAAACATCTACCATCGTAACACCAGCTTAAATCACAAAAGATCTTACACAAAAAATATTAAAAACTTAGCAGCATCGATCTTACGGGAAAGATCTTTATTTATTACTTATACTGAGGAACTATGAACGTAAACAAGGTCCGCCATCTTGAATTCGGCGACCCTCTCTCTCCCCCGCCAATTTCTCAACCTCGAGATGACGATAAGCGACCGGAGAAACGCAGGGCCTAAGACAAGCCAATTTTAAGGCCAGTATTTCGCCATGGAATCTGCCATCATCGCATAAATGTGAACAGAATTGTCCATTGTTTTTTGGCGTTGTGAGATAACCGAAACATACGTGCTCCCTATGTGTCAACAAGTGGGTTGGTGGAGGGTTAGTGCCTCTCCCCGTAAAACAAATAACTCAGAGTCAATTGGCCACTCCTTACGGGATTATGGCGTCTGGCAATAGATAGATAGATAGTGAGAAAGTATGATCATCATCATCATCATCATTATTATTATTATTATCATCATTATTATTTTTATCATCAGAAGTGGTAGTGGTATAAGTAGTAGTAGTAGTAGTTGCAGTAGTAGTAGTAGTAGTAGTAGTAGTATTTTTTATTTCACCGTTGGTACAAGCCCCATCGCTCTAGGGAACATTGTTGCTGAAAACCAAGCAGGAAGTGCACATGAGGGCAAAGGAATATATGAGTACTGATGCATATATGGGGCTAAAATTGTCATTCTGAATACAATTATAAACATCGTGAGAAAAGACGGTACTATATGAGAAAGAGTAAAACACCCACACACACACACACACACACACACACACACACACACACACACACACACACACACACACACACACACACACACACAGAACAGAGGGTGGGAATATCGTCCAGTGCACCAAGATCTGTAATGAAGTATGTACAAGAAACAGACAAGAATAAATCATGGGGTGTAAAGAGGGCAATAATGGGGCAGTTAATGATATGATGGGGTAATGAGTCAGCCAAGGGAGAGTTACAGAATTTGCAGGGCTTGTCTGTGGCCGGTCAGCGATACCCCAGGCGAATGCAGGCGACGAACACATCACAGCGGCGGGTGAGGGTGGGGTGCTTGCCAAAGAGAGAGAGAGAGAGAGAGAGAGAGAGAGAGAGAGAGAGAGAGAGAGAGAGAGAGAGAGAGAGAGAGAGAGAGAGAGAGAGAGAGAGAGAGAGAGAGAGAGAGAGAGAGAGAGAGAGAGAGAGAGAGAGAGAGAGAGAGAGATGGAGGGGAGGAGGGAGGAGAGAGGGGAAAGGGTAAACGTACTCTACCCCTAACACTGTCAAGAAGAAAGCATTAACCTCCTCTTGGTAGAGACACTAACACCAAGAATGTGTTGAAGTTCGCTGCCGCCCTCTTCTGATTTTCACTAACTCCAACACGATTTTGAAGTTCGCTGCCACTCTCTTCGGATTTACACTATCTTCAACAAGGTTTTGAAGTTCGCTGGAAAATTCTCCTGTTCAGGGAATCTCTTGTAATGTTTCTCTTCTATCTTATGTAACATTGTTTTTTATGGATAGGTTGACTTTGTCTTTTGGTTAACCATGGGATTCGTTGACAATGAATTGCACTTTCCCAAGCTAAGGTGGTCCCTTGCACCTCTTGCTTAACTGTTTATTTTGTATATATTGCTGTTAACTATTATTTAATGCAGAATATCATTTTATGCCTTTGTTGAGTGTAGATGGACTGCATAGTTGTTGTTGTCCAGGTTCATCTACCTTTAATCGCAGTGGACTCCAGGCATAAGTTGTCCCTCTCCTGAAGCCGACCCTCCTCCCTTCTGGGGGGTTAGGGAGGGTATTGAGGAACGTTTGTATAGGTGGCCAGCTCCACTGCCCATATGTATCAGTGTCTGCACATGAAGGCATCTCTTTCCAGCCCCACAGACTGCATAATAACATACAGTAGCAGCAAATATTAATGCTCGATGTGGAGAAATGAACTAGGAAGGAAGAAGTGTTTGGAGTTTCCTGTCAGGAGTACAGGTAGACAGGAGGACAGGAGCTACAATGGACAATATTCCCAGTTCCTATTCTCCCAATCCACTAGAAAGTAGCGAAAAAAAAAAAAAAACACGAGTAATGCAACCATATTTAATCTCGCACCAAATCGTACAAGCATTAAAAAGAATAAATCGGAAGTGAAAATTATAAAAAAGTTGTTTCTAGTGGACAATCGCAATATTTCCCGCCAAGGAAGAATTAAAGCAGCCAAATTTAGTCGGGAATCACAGATCAATCTGCGAGCACGGAATAAAGGTGAAACTCGTGGAAGCGAGAACTTGCTTCCCTAGGGCTCGCCCATCTTGAGAACCACATACGGGTAGATGCCAACGACTGCTAATATTTTCCACCTCACGCAGTTGGCATTCTTTCGTTCACTTTGAAATCTTTCTCAGATGCGTAAAACAAGTAATGCTAGCTATAGACTTGGAGCGTGGAAATCGCAGACGTAATATTGACAGGCGTATTAGAGAGAAAATAATGAGGTTAATTCGTGTTTGGAAGAGAAAAGTGCAAAACGAGCTTTAAAAGAGAAGACACCCGCCAACGCTCCCTTGGTCCACCCACTCCCTTGCGCATCCACACCCGCGCACACAGGATCCTAACTCCCCTGCCACAGCAGAAGGCGTTTCTGTTTTATTTTTCATGCTGTCAGAGGATTTTATACCGTGAAACAGTACTGATATTTAAAAAACCGCTTGGATAAGTATTGGTGTTGTAATTCCACGTAGGCATGTTTACCTCTGAATGAATGAAAACAAACAACGTTATATGTTCCTAAAGCTGAGTAGGTGTGCTTCCTTTGCAGGTAAATTATTAGTGGTGTTCTTTCTACCTCCTTTCGGCTTCGGCTGGAGGGTTAGGTGAGTGGGTTGGTGGGGGGTGGCTTTCCTGCCTTCCTATCCTTGCCTTTGGCAGATAGCATAGTTACATTAGTTATAACGTATCCTAGAAGAAACAACCTCGAAAGGACCAATAGATCTGTTGCTATTTGCCTTCCTTTGCGCTTCTTTGTGTTTTTTATGGACGAAAGGTGATAAAGGGAAGAAAAGGATGGGAGAACGTGAGAGGGAAGGAAGTAGTGAGAGGAGAAGTAGGGTTGGTGCATGTAGTCGTCCTTAAGCTGACTACTTAAAGCCAGTTGGTTGAGGTCGCCGCAACCTTAGTACACAAAGTACAGGTAGTCATGTGTACCCTTACCTATACCCTCACCCCCACACTCATATCTAAGCCACCAGTTGGATTTTGTTTGAATTATGAATTTGAGTGTTGAATGCAATAGCAGCAGCAGCAGCAACAACAACAACAGCAGCAGGAATAGAAGTATAGTACTTGTAATAGTAATTGTAGTAGTAGTAATAGTAGTAGCTCTAGGCTCATCTAACACGTAAAGCTGACCAACAACAGGGTTGAATTATCTATCTGCAGTCCACCATCCTCCTTTCGCGGGATAGGGAATGAGTTGATGTGCGTTTGTATAATCAGGCAGTGGAGCTGCCAGCTATATCAGTGCCACCACGTTAAGGTGACTCTCTCCTCCACCAGTGAATGCTGTAATTTAATCTTACAAGCATTGAACAAACAATCCTCTGGTAGGACAAATATTGTACCCTTAATTTTTGGTGGTAAGGATTAATATAGATATGATAAAAAAGTGGTGCATCTTAATTCTTGATAATGTGAACTCAGTGTGCATTTTTCTTGATCTATGTAAAGTGGTCAAGTGTATAAGAAATTTGCTTGATGAGGTAGGTGTAATTTTTTATGGTTAAGGTGACACAGTTGAGTGGCATTTCATTGAGGGTTGAAAGGAAGGAGAGGGAGTGGGAAAGGGAAAAAGAGAGGGAGGAGATAGGTAGTGGATGAGGGAGAGAAAATTAGAGGTGAGGGAGGTAGAGATGGGGGAGGGGAAAAAGGGAGAGGGGAGAGAGGTGGGAGAGGTAGGGATGGCGAAAGTGTGGAGAGCGGGAGGGAGAAGAGGGGTGGGACAGGTAGAGGTTGAGGAAGACGGGGGAGAGGGAAGAAGAGAGGTAGGGATGCAGGAAGAGGAGAGGGAGGGAGGGAAAGTGGTAGACATAACGGAAAGAGAAAACGAGGAGGAAGAGATCAATAAGAGGGAAAAAGGGAGGAGTGAATGGGATGGGGGGTGGAGAGGGAGGGAAGAAGAAAGGAGGAGCAGAAGACAGGGAGAGACGGGTGTTGGCCCCTCCTACTTCCGGTTCGCCAGCCTCCACCACTATCATCATTTTCTCCAGATCACCGCCCCCACTCCTGTCTCTCTCTCTCTCTCTCTCTCTCTCTCTCTCTCTCTCTCTCTCTCTCTCTCTCTCTCTCTCGTTTTCCACCTCGATTCTCTATTTTATGTAAGTTCTCTCCTGACAGAGGGGAAGGGGGTAATGTTTTTGGTCATGATAATTCAGTGAGTCCATTACAACCTAAACAAGAAATTTCAACGCACCTATAGAAGAGAATCCAAATGGATTTTGTAGAATTAGTAATATCCCTCTTCACACACACACACACACACACACACACACACACACACACGTTAATAAGACGTCATAGGGAACGCGAAGCAACATGGGCACATGGGATAAAAACAAGTAATAATTGCATCAAGGAAAATCAACATGTTGATTGTTTTTAATGTAAAAAGCACAGGGGTAGTCTGTCTGTCTGTTTGTCTGTCTGTCTGTCTGTCTCTCTCTCTCTCTCTCTCTCCACATTTTTCGTTCTTCCTTCCGTCGACCCTCCTTCCTCTGTGAACTCCCATTCTGGACTAGTGTTACATGCGACCTGATTTTTGTTTGGGAGGGAATGGAAGACTTTGTATGTTTTAGATTCGTGATGCAAGCGACCTATTTTCTGTTTAAGTGTGAAAGAGAGCCTTTCTGAGCAATATATATATATATATATATATATATATATATATATGTATATATAAATTTATATATATATCTATATATATATCTATATATCTATATCTATATATCTATCTATCTATATATATATATATATATATATATATATATATATATATATATATATATATATATATATGGAGAGAGAGAGAGAGTGCACTACCTCAACGCGCACCGTCATCACCACAGGTACCGCCATCACCACCACAACTATCACCATCATTTCCAGCATACAAAGTCATCACTACCATATCTGTTGTCATCACTACCACAACTGCCACCATACCTACCACAACCAGTTCCATTATTACCACACCTTCTACCATCATTACTACAACATGTAGTCATCACTACCACAACTACCATATCTTTACCACAACTTCCATCATCATAACGACAACTACCCTCATTATTACTAACTACCCTCAACATAACCACAATTTTCATCATCACTACCATAAGTAGACATCACTACCACAACTACAACCATCATTCGCACACGTAACTACCAGCACCATTACCACAACTAACTCCCACCATCATTACCACACCTACTACCATCATATACACAACTACTACTGTCAGTACCACAGCTACCACCATCATTAAACAATCATCATCATTACCACAAATACCATCATCATTACCTGGTCATAACTACAATCATTACTGCCACAAATATTCATCATCACCACAAGTTCCACTATCATTACCACAATTACCACCAGCATTACCACAATTACCACCAGCATTACCACAACCATCATCATTACCACAACCACCAGCATCATCCCTGCCCACCAGTCGATCCTGCAAGAATTCCATGATTCCTACAGAAAAATTGTTATGTTGAGACGCAGAGGGGAGGTAAGGCACCGAACATCGAAAAGAAAAGGTTTCGTGGACGGAATAGTAAGACAAAAAAAAAAGAAGGGAAGAAATATGACGAAAAAAATGAAGGAAATTTTCATAGGGGGGCACATTCGTGTCCCCCGTGGGGCTCCATTACCCTCCAAAGTCCGGATTCTTTTGTGTAATCCGGACTATCCCCGATGGGTCTCCCGGTGCGTAAAGGAGAGACCACTGTTTGTTTTCCCTACACCGGAAAATCAGTGGTACTCCTCTACCCCAGGTTCGAGGTCCGTTACATGCAGGTTGGATTGGCTGATAACGGACGCCTTTGGGGGTCGTCTGGAGAAAAGTAATAGGGATTCCTTCATCAAGGTTCGGTGGAGTAGACATGGACGGAAAATAGACAAAACAAAAATGCCGCTCGGTTCCTTCTTGGAGAAACTGGAAAAGTATAGAATGATACGTTACTTTGTTGGTAAAACCGAGATACAACTACAGTTAAAAACTATTCATGAAGTGGAAGAAAGAGAGGAGGACGAGGAGGACGAGGAGGACGTGGAGGAGGACAGTGAAGAGAAGGGCGAAGGGAAAGCAGATGTACGTAGGCAAGAAAGGGAGGAGGGAGAGGAAAAAAAAGACAATGATAGGGATGATGACGAGGTTGTACAGAAGAAGGAGGAAGACGAGGAGGAGGAGGAGGCGGAGGAGGAAGAGGAGGAAGAGAGAAGTGAGGAAAATGACTGCCAGAAAAAAAGATATGAATATTATGGAGATCCAGAAAACGAAAACAAGGATGTTTCCGACGGCGATGCAATTGAAGGAATTATTTCAGAAAGTCCTCTGCTTAGTACCGGGGGTCATGAGGCTGGAGAGGTAGAGGATGAGAAAGAGGAGGAGGGAGAGGATTCCCTAGGGCTGGGAAATTTCCCGTGGAATGAGTGGATGGGTGATGATTGGGCTTCCAGCAGTCGAGTTCTGAAGAAAGCATCGTGTCTGAGGCCGGTGAAAATTGGTGGCGTGAACATGGTTACACAACAGAAAAATATGGTAGAGGTAAAATAGTTAGCCCATGTGTACGAAAGAAAGATCTCTCAAGCTGCATATCAGATGCTTCTTGATCTGACCTGCGTCCCAATGACCCCTATGGATATCTCAGAGGACGGAGTCGCAATGCGAATATGTCAGGTTGCTGGACAGAAAGAACCTGCATTGTTCGTGTTCGTATTATAGGGTCAGACGGAACGCGTTGCCTACAAGGACATCCTACAGGCAGTTCGGTCTGCAATATCTTGTACGTTTACAACTGACGCTGCTTTAGCTGACTGTAAAATTGGAGTCAAAGTATTTACAGAGAAATACTTTATAAGTTACGAACGGAATGGCGATAGTTTCCACGACTCTCAAAAAATCTTGGCGATGTTAGAAACGGAGATAGCTTGTCCTTCCTTGAACAATAGAAATCCTTTGTTTGGCAATACTCCCGCGATGGATAATCTTGTTTAGGCTGCCATAGCACAGAGCGAAAAGGAAATACGAGCACTTAATAGGGACGGCAAAATAATTACCGTTACTGAGGTTTGCCCAGACCAAAAACTTATAGAGCTGATTGACGTGGGAAACAAAAGCTCTGTATGTTGGGAGCGAAGGTCACACGTTGCTATAGATGTAATTTTGCTGAGGGAGACGGCCACCAGCGGCTATGCAGCCCAGGAACAAAGAGTATCGAGTTTATGTGAGAAAACTGGTGGTCACTTCTTTAGGCCACGAAATATAGACAGTGTAAAATGGAAGCTATAATTAAAAGACTTCATTGATGTTGTGTTTTATGATGGCGTATTTGATGTTCGGTTTGGGAAAGGTATAAAATGTAAGTAGATGAACAGCGCTTTCGTCGGCGAGAGGAAGAAGGATACCCAAGATGAAGGATTCTGGAAGAGAATTTCAAGGAGATTTGTCGGTGAGCGTCCCAGCCAAGCCGTGTTACACGTGCCTACAATGGATAAGCGTGAAGATGTGTATCAGGCAGAAATGGTTTTAACGACTTCACCATTTCAGGCTGGGTGTGGAGATTAGTCTTGTGTTTTAGGTAAATATAGGACCCTCCGAGGAGAGATGTTGTATTGCATGGAAGGCTTCTATCTGGATGACGAAAATAGGAAGGCAAATGCGACGGCCTTCAAAAACTCTGCAATTAGCCTTGTATCACAACACTATCGTTAGATCAACGAACCCCATTCTCACTGAATGAACTACGATTTTGCCAGTGGTAACAGCTTCCCCTTGGGATAGATACGGTTTATTTCAGGGTTAGTGTTCTACCCATGCTCTGGCAGTAGTGAGTGAGGTCCTCCCCCTCCATGAGAAGCTGCCATCAACGGCTCATACACAGTTTGCATCTCACCTACTTATCGGGGATCTCTCTCTCTCTCTCTCTCTCTCTCTCTCTCTCTTTCTTTTTTTCCCTCTCTCTCTCTGCTAAGTACAATCGTCCAGCTGCAGCAGGAATCTAGAATGACAGTCACTGGTGGTACTGACGGTATTGGTTGAACTGTTAGAGAAGCGGCGCAGTGAGAACAAAAAAATGTTGATGTGAAAGGACATTAAGTCTGCCAGTGACAGGTGCTCTTAGAGGCCGTTGTGTCCCCAGTCTCATCCTGGACGTGAACCCAGTGGTGTGCAGGCTGAAGCTGTCCAACTTGTACAGTCGACCATCCTTCTTTCACGAGATCGGAAGGGAGTTGAGGGAGTGAGGCGTGGTTGCATCAGCGATGCAGCGTGAAGGCGTCCTTGTCCATCTGTGTTCGGACTGGTGAGAGGGACAGTGGCAGATGACACTGGCTGAGGACACAGGACCCACTGCATCACCACTGAGGATACACGCACCACCCCACCACACACTGACCACACTCGCCTCCTGTGTGGTAGTGATCCCCATTATGGAGGTAATCTGCCATGGTAGTGAACCCCCTAATGGAGGTAAACTACCATGGTAGTGAACCTCATAATGGAGGTAAACTACCATGGTAGTGAACCCCATAATGAAGGTAAACTACCATGGTAGTGAACCCCATAATGGAGGTAAACTACCATGGTAGTGAACCCCATAATGGAGGTAAACTACCATGGTAGTGAACCCCATAATGGAGGTAAACTACCATGGTAGTGATCCCCATAATGGAGGTAAACTACCATGGCAGTGATCCCCATAATGGAGGTAAACTACCATGGTAGTGAACCCCATAATGGAGGTAAACTACCATGGCAGTGATCCACATTATGGAGGTAAACTACCATAATGGAGGTGACCTACCACACAGGAGGCGAGTGTGGTCAGTGTGTGGTGGGGTGGTGCATGTCTCCTCAGTGGTGATGCAGTGGGTCCTGTGTCCTCAGCCAGTGTCATCTGCCACTGTCCCTCTCACCAGTCCGAACACAGATGGACAAGGACGCCCTCACGCTGTGTCGCTGATGCAACCACGCCTCACTCCCTCAACTCCCTTCCGATCTCGTGAAAGAAGGATAGTCGACTGTACAAGTTGGACAGCTTCAGCCTGCACACCACTGGGTTCACGTCCAGGATGAGACTGGGGCCACAACGGCAACAACAACAATTCCTCTAAGAGCACCTGTCACTGGCAGGCTTAATGTCCCATCACATCAACATTTTTTTGTTCTCACTGCGCCGCTTCTCTAACAGTTCAACCAATACCGTGAGTACCACCAGTGACTGTCATTGTAGATTCCTGCTGCAGCTGGACGATTGTATTTAGCAGAGAGAGAGAGAGAGAGAGAGAGAGAGAGAGAGAGAGAGAGAGAGAGGAGGAGGGAGGAGGGAGGAGAGAGGGGAATGGGTAAACGTACTCTACCCCTAACACTGTCAAGAAGAAAGCATTAATCTTCTCTTGGTCGAGACACTAACACCAAGAAGGTGTTGAAGTTTGCTGCCACACTCTTCTGATTTACACTACCTCCAACACGGTTTTGAAGTTCGCTGCCACTCTCTTCGGATTTACACTATCTTCAACAAGGTTTTGAGGTTCGTTGCAACCTTCTCCTGATCAGGGAATCTCTTGTAATGTTTCTCTTCTATCTTATGTCACACTGTTTTTTATGGATAGGTTGACTTTTGTCTTTAGGTTAACCATGGGATTCGTTGACTTTGAATTGCACTTTCCCAAGCTAAGGTGGTTCCTTGCACCTCTTGCTTAACTGTTTATTTTGTATATATTGCTGTTAGGTATTATTTAATGCAGAATATCATTTTATGCCTTTGTTGAGTGTAGATGGACTGCATAGTTATTGTTGTCCAGCTTCATCTACCTTTAATCCCAGTGGACTCCAGGCTTAAGTTGTCCCTCTCCTGAAGCCGACCCTCCTCCCTTCTGGGGGGTTAGGGAGGGTATTGAGGAACGTTTGTATAGGTGGCCAGCTCCACTGCCCAGATGTATCAGTGTCTGCACATGAAGGCATCTCTTTCCAGCCCCACAGACTGCATAATAACATACAGTAGCACCAAATATCAATGCTCGATGTGGAGAAATGAACTAGGAAGGAAGAAGTGTTTGGAGTTTCCTGTCAGGAGTACAGGTTGACAAGAGAACAGGAGCTACAATGGACAATATTCCCAGTTCCAATTCTCCTAATCCACTAGAAAGTAGCAAAAAACAAATAAACAAACAAACAAACCCACGTGTAATGCAACCATATTTAATCTCGCACCAAATCGTACCAGCATTATAAAGAATAAATCGGAAGTGGAAATAATAAAAAAGTTGTTTTTAGTGGACACTCCTGATATTTCCCGCTAAGGAAGATTTAAAGCAGCCAAATTTAGTGGGGAATCACAGATCAATCTGCGAGCACGGAATAAAGGTGAAACTCGTGGAAGCGAAAACTTGCTTCCCCAGGGGTCGCCCATCTTGAGAACCACATACGGGTAGATGCCAACGACTGCTAATATTTTCCACCTCACGCAGTTGGCATTCTTTCGTTCACTTTGAAATCTTTCTCAGATGCGTAAAACAAGTAATGCTAGCTATAGACTTGGAGCGTGGAAATCGCAGACGTAACATTGACAGGCGTATTAGAGAGAAAATAATGAGGTTAATTCGTGTTTGGAAGAGAAAAAGTGCAAAACAAGCTTTAAAAACAGAAGACACCCGCCAACGCTCCCTTGGTCCACCCACTCCCTTGCGCATCCACACCCGCGCACACAGGATCCTAACTCCCCTGCCACAGTAGAAGGCGTTTCTGTTTTATTTTTCATACTGTCACAGGATTTTATACCGTGATACAGTACTGATATTTAAAAAATCGCTTGGATAAGTATTGGTGTTGTAATTCCACGTAGGGATGTTTACCTCTGAATGAATTAAGACAAACAACCTTATGTTCCTAAAGCTGAGTTGGTGTGCTTCCTTTGCAGGTAAATTATTAATGGTGTTCTTCCTACCTCCTTTCGGCTTCGGCTGGAGGGTTTGGTGAGTGGGTTGGTGGGGGGTGGCTTTCCTGCCTTCCTATCCTTGCCTTTGGCAGATAGCATAGTTACATTAGTTATAACGTATCCTATAAGAAACAACCTCGATAGGACCAATAGACCTGTTGCTATTTGCCTTCCTTTGCACTTCTTTGTGTTTTTTATGGACGAAAGGTGATAAAGGGAAGAAAAGGATGGGAGAACGTGAGAGGGAAGGAAGTAGTGAGAGGAGAAGTAGGGTTGGTGCATGTAGTCGTCCTTAAGCTGACTACTTAAAGCCAGTTGGTTGAGGTCGCCGCAACCTTAGTACACAAAGTACAGGTAGTCATGTGTACCCTTACCTATACCCTCACCCCCACACTCATATCTAAGCCACCAGTTGGATTTTGTTTGAATTATGAATTTGAGTGTTGAATGCAATAGCAGCAGCAGCAGCAACAACAACAACAGCAGCAGGAATAGAAGAATAGTATTAGTAATAGTAATTGTAGTAGTAGTAATAGTAGTAGCTCTAGGCTCATCTAACACGTAAAGCTGACCAACAACAGGGTTGAATTATCTATCTGCAGTCCACCATCCTCCTTTCGCGGGATAGGGAATGAGTTGATGTGCGTTTGTATAATCAGGCAGTGGAGCTGCCAGCTATATCAGTGCCACCACGTTAAGGTGACCCTCTCCTGCACCAGTGAATGCTGTAATTTAATCTTACAAGCACTGAACAAACAACCCTCTGGTAGAACAAATATTGTATCCTTAATTTTTGGTGGTAAGGATTAATATAGATATGATAAAAAAGAAGTGCATCTTAATTCTTGATAATGTGAACTCAGTGTGCATTTTTCTTGATCTATGTAAAGTGGTCATATGTATAAGAAATTTGCTTGATGAGGTAGGTGTAATTTTTTATGGTTAAGGTGACACAGTTGAGTGGCATTTCATTGAGGGTTGAAAGGAAGGAGAGGGAGTGGGAAAGGGAAAAAGAGAGGGAGGAGATAGGTAGTGGATGAGGGAGAGAAAATTAGAGGTGAGGGAGGTAGAGATGGGGGAGGGGAAAAAGGGAGAGGGGAGAGAGGTGGGAGAGGTAGGGATGGCGAAAGTGTGGAGAGCGGGAGGGAGAAGAGGGGTGGGACAGGTAGAGGTTGAGGAAGACGGGGGAGAGGGAAGAAGAGAGGTAGGGATGCAGGAAGAGGAGAGGGAGGGAGGGAAAGTGGTAGACATAACGGAAAGAGAAAACGAGGAGGAAGAGATCAATAAGAGGGAAAAGGGAGGAGTGAATGGGATGGGGGGTGGAGAGGGCGGGAAGAAGAAAGGAGGAGCAGAAGACAGGGAGAGACGGGTGTTAGCCTCTCCTACTTCCGGTTCGCCAGCCTCCACCAATATCATCATTTTCTCCAGATCACCTCCCCCACTCCTGTCTCTCTCTCTCTCTCTCTCTCTCTCTCTCTCTCTCTCTCTCTCTCTCTCTCTCTCTCGTTTTCCACCTCGATTCTCTACTTTTCTGTAAGTTCTCTCCTGACAGAGGGGAAGGGGGTAATGTTTTTGGTCATGATAATTCAGTGACTCCATTACAACCTAAACAAGAAATTTCAACGCACCTATAGAAGAGAATCCAAATGGATTTTGTGGAAATAGTAATATCCCACTTCACACACACACACACACACACACACACACACACACACACACACACACACATACACACACACACACACACGTTAATAAGACGTCATAGGGAACGCGAAGCAACATGGGCACATGGGATAAAAACAAGTAACAATTGCATCAAGGAAAACCAACGTGTTGATTGTTTTTAAAGTAAAAATCAAAGGGGTAGTCTGTGTGTCTGTCTGTCTGTCTCGCTCTCTCTCTCTCTCTCTCTCTCTCTTTCTCTCTCCACATTTTTCGTTCTTCCTTCCGTCGACCCTCCTTCCTCTGTGAACTCCCATTCTGGACTAGTGTTACATGCGACCTGATTTTTGTTTGGGAGGGAATGGAAGACTTTGTATGTTTTAGATTCGTGATGCAAGCGACTTATTTTCTGTTTAGGTGTGAAAGAGAGCCTTTCTGAGCAATATATATATATATATATATATATATATATATATATATATATATATAGTGTACTACCTCAACACGCACAGTCATCACCACAGGTACCGCCATCACCACCACAACTATCACCATCATTTCCAGCATACAAAGTCATCACTACCATATCTGTTGTCATCACTACCACAACTGCCACCATACCTACCACAAGCAGTTCCATTATTATCACACCTTCTACCATCATTACTACAACATGTAGTCATCACTACCACAACTACCATATCTTTACCACAACTTCCATCATCATAACGACAACTACCCTCATTATTACTAACTACCCTCAACATAACCACACTTTTCATCATCACTACCATAAGTAGACATCACTACCACAACTACAACCATCATTCGCACACCTAACTACCAGCACTATTACCACAACTAACTACCACCATCATTACCACACCTACTACCATCATATACACAACTACTACTGTCAGTACCATAGCTACCACCATCATTAAACAATCATCATCATTACCACAAATACCACCATCATTATCTGGTCATAACTACAATCATTACTGCCACAAATATTCATCATCACCACAAGTTCCACTATCATTACGACAATTGCCACCAGCATTACCACAGTTACCACCAGCATTACCACAACCATCATCATTACCACAACCACCAGCATCATCCCTGCTCACCAGTCGATCCTGCAAGAATTCCATGATTCCTACAGAAAAATTGTTATGTTGAGACGCAGAGGGGAGGTAAGGCACCGAACAACAAAAAGAAAAGGTTTCGTGAGACGGAAGAGTAAGTCTAAAAAGAAGGGAAGGAAAATTACGAAAAAAATGAAGGAAATTTTCATAGGGGGGCACATTAGTGTCCCCCGTGGGGCTCCATTACCCTCCAAAGTCCGGATTCTTTTGTGTAATCCGGACTATCCCCGCTGGGCCTCCCGGTGCGTAAAGGAGAGACCACTGTTTGTTTTCCCTACACCGGAAAATTAGTGGTACTCCTCTACCCCAGGTTCGAGGTTCGTTACATGCAGGTTGGATTGGCTGATAACGGACGCCTTTGGGGGTCGTCTGGAGAAAAGTAATAGGGATTCCTTCATCAAGGTTCGGTGGAGTAGACATGGACGGAAAATAGACAAAACAAAAATGCCCCTCGGTTCCTTCTTGGAGAAACTGGAAAAGTATAGAATGATACGTTACTATGTTGGTAAAACCGAGATACAACTACAGTTAAAAACCATTCGTGAGGGAGAAGAAAAAGAGGAGGACAAAGAGGACGTGGAGGAGGACAGTGAAGAGAAGGACGAAGAGAAAGCAGAAGTATTAGGCAAGAAAGGGAGGAGGGAGAGGAAAAAAGAGACAATGATAGGGATGATGACGAGGTTGTACAGAAGAAGGAGGAAGACGAGGAGGAGGAGGAGGAGGCGAAGGAGGAAGAGGGAGAGGAGGAAGAGTAGGAGGCGAAGGAGGAAGAGGGCGAGGAGGAAGAGTAGGTGGAGGAGGAGGAGGAGGAGGAGGAGGAGGAGGAGGAAGAGGAGGAAGAAAGAAGTGAGGAAAATGACTGCCAGAAAAAGAGATATGAATATTATGGAGATCCAGAAAACGAAAACAGGGATGTTTGGGACGGCGTTGTTTCAGAAAGTCGTCTTTGTGACGAGGGTCAAGAGGCTGGAGAGGTAAAGGATGAGAAGGAGGAGGAGGAAGAGGATGAGGAAAAGGAAGAAGAAGTAAAGGGGAGAGACGAAGAAGAAGAAGAGGAAGAGGAGGAGGACAGGGATGAGGAAATGAAGCGGAGAGAAGAGGAGGAAGAGGAGGAGGAGGAAGAAGACGGGTTTGGAAGCATAAGAAGAATGATTTGTGATTCCCTAAGGCTGGGAAATTTCCCGTGGATGGAGTGGATGCTTGATGATTGGGCTTCCAGTAGCCGAGTTCTGAAGAAAGCATGGTGTCTGAGGCCGGTGAAAATTGGCGGCGTGAACGTGGTTACACAACAGAAAAATATGGTAGAGGTAAAATAGTTAACCCATATGTACGGAAGAAAGATCTCTCAAGCTGAATATCAGTTGCTTCTTGATCTGACCTGCGTCCCAATGACCCCTATGGATATCTCAGAGGACGGAGTGGCAATGCGAATATGTCAGGTTGCTGGACAGAGAGAACCTGCATTGTTCGTATTCGTATTATAGGGTCAGACGGAACGCGTTGCCTACAAGGACATCCTACAGGCAGTTCGGTCTGCAATATCTTGTACGTTTACAACTGACGCTGCTTTAGCTGACTGTAAAATTGGAGTCAAAGTATTTACAGAGAAATACTTTATAAGTTACGAACGGAATGGCGATAGTTTCCACGACTCTCAAAAAATCTTGGCGATGTTAGAAACGGAGTCAGCTTGTCCTTCCTTGAACAATAGAAATCCTTTGTTTGGCAATACTCCCGCGATGGATAACCTTGTTTAGGCTGCCATAGCACAGAGCGAAAAGGAAATACGAGCACTTAATAGGGACGGCAAAATAATTACCGTTACTGAGGTTTGCCCAGACCCAAAACTTATAGAGCTGATTGACATGGGAAACAAAAGCTCTGTATGTTGGGAGCGAAGGTCACACGTTGCTATAGATGTAATTTTGCTGAGGGAGACGGCCACCAGCGGCTATGCAGCCCAGGAACAAAGAGTATCGAGTTTATGTGAGAAAACTGGTGGTCACTTCTTTAGGCCACGAAATATAGACAGTGTAAAATGGAAGCTAAAATTAAAAGACTTTATTGATGTTGTGTTTTATGATGGCGTATTTGATGTACGGTTTGGGAAAGGTATAAAATGTAAGTAGATGCACAGCGCTTTCGTCGGCGAGAGGAAGAAGGATACCCAAGATGAAGGATTCTGGAAGAGAATTTCAAGGAGATTTGTCGGTGAGCGTCCCAGCCAAGCCGTGTTACACGTGCCTACAATGGATAAGCGTGAAGATGTGTATCAGGCAGAAATGGTTTTAACGACTTCACCATTTCAGGCTGGGTGTGGAGATTAGTCTTGTGTTTTAGGTAAATATAGGACCCTCCGAGGAGAGAAGTTGTATTGCATGGAAGGCTTCTATCTGGATGACGAAAATAGGAAGGCAAATGCGACGGCCTTCAAAAACTCTGCAATTAGCCTTGTATCACAACACTATCGTTAGATCAACGAACCCCATTCTCACTGAATGAGCTACGATTTTGCCAGTAGTAACAGCTTCCCCTTGGGATAGATACGGTTTATTTCAGGGTTAGTGTTCTACCCTTGCTCTGGTAGTAGTGAGTGAGGTCCTCCCCCTCCATGAGAAGCTGCCATCAACAGCTCATACACAGTTTGCATCTCACCTACTTATCGGGGATCTCTCTCTCTCACTCTCTCTCTCTCTCTCTCTCTTTCTTTTTTTTTTTCTCTCTCTCTCTGCTAAGTACAATCGTCCAGCTGCAGCAGGAATCTAGAATGACAGTCACTGGTGGTACTGACGGTATTGGTTGAACTGTTAGAGAAGCGGCGCAGTGAGAACAAAAAAATGTTGATGTGAAAGGACATTAAGTCTGCCAGTGACAGGTGCTCTTAGAGGCCGTTGTGTCCCCAGTCTCATCCTGGACGTGAACCCAGTGGTGTGCAGGCTGAAGCTGTCCAACTTGTACAGTCGACCATCCTTCTTTCACGAGATCGGAAGGGAGTTGAGGAAGTGAGGCGTGGTTGCATCAGCAATACAGCGTGAAGGCGTCCTTGTCCATCTGTGTTCGGACTGGTGAGAGGGACAGTGGCAGATGACACTGGCTGAGGACACAGGACCCACTGCATCACCACTGAGGATACACGCACCACCCCACCACACACTGACCACACTCGCCTCCTGTGTGGTAGTGATCCCCATTATGGAGGTAATCTGCCATGGTAGTGAACCCCCTAATGGAGGTAAACTACCATGGTAGTGAACCCCATAATGGAGGTAAACTACCATGGTAGTGAACCCCATAATGGAGGTAAACTACCATGGTAGTGAACCCCATAATGGAGGTAAACTACCATGGTAGTGATCCCCATAATGGAGGTAAACTACCATGGCAGTGATCCCCATAATGGAGGTAAACTACCATGGTAGTGAACCCCATAATGGAGGTAAACTACCATGGCAGTGATCCACATTATGGAGGTAAACTACCATAATGGAGGTGACCTACCACACAGGAGGCGAGTGTGGTCAGTGTGTGGTGGGGTGGTGCATGTCTCCTCAGTGGTGATGCAGTGGGTCCTGTGTCCTCAGCCAGTGTCATCTGCCACTGTCCCTCTCACCAGTCCGAACACAGATGGACAAGAACGCCCTCACGCTGTGTCGCTGATGCAACCACGCCTCACTCCCTCAACTCCCTTCCGATCTCGTGAAAGAAGGATAGTCGACTGTACAAGTTGGACAGCTTCAGCCTGCACACCACTGGGTTCACGTCCAGGATGAGACTGGGGCCACAACGGCAACAACAACAATTCCTCTAAGAGCACCTGTCACTGGCAGGCTTAATGTCCCTTCACATCAACATTTTTTTGTTCTCACTGCGCCGCTTCTCTAACAGTTCAACCAATACCGTGAGAACCACCAGTGACTGTCATTCTAGATTCCTGCTGCAGCTGGACGATTGTATTTAGCAGAGAGAGAGAGAGAGAGAGAGAGAGAGAGAGAGAGAGAGAGAGAGAGGAGGAGGGAGGAGAGAGGGGAATGGGTAAACGTACTCTACCCCTAACACTGTCAAGAAGAAAGCATTAATCTTCTCTTGGTCGAGACACTAACACCAAGAAGGTGTTGAAGTTTGCTGCCACACTCTTCTGATTTACACTACCTCCAACACGGTTTTGAAGTTCGCTGCCACTCTCTTCGGATTTACACTATCTTTAACAAGGTTTTGAGGTTCGCTGCAACTTTCTCCTGATCAGGGAATCTCTTGTAATGTTTCTCTTCTATCTTATGTCACATTGTTTTTTATGGATAGGTTGACTTTGTCTTTAGGTTAACCATGGGATTCGTTGACTTTGAATTGTACTTTCCCAAGCTAAGGTGGTTCCTTGCACCTCTTGCTTAACTGTTTATTTTGTGTATATTGCTGTTAGGTATTATTTAATGCAGAATATCATTTTATGCCTTTGTTGAGTGTAGATGGACTGCATAGTTATTGTTGTCCAGCTTCATCTACCTTTAATCCCAGTGGACTCCAGGCTTAAGTTGTCCCTCTCCTGAAGCCGACCCTCCTCCCTTCTGGGGGGTTAGGGAGGGTATTGAGGAACGTTTGTATAGGTGGCCAGCTCCACTGCCCAGATGTATCAGTGTCTGCACATGAAGGCATCTCTTTCCAGCCCCACAGACTGCATAATAACATACAGTAGCACCAAATATTAATGCTCGATGTGGAGAAATGAACTAGGAAGGAAGAAGTGTTTGGAGTTTTCTGTCAGGAGTACAGGTTGACAGGAGGACAGGAGCTACAATGGACAATATTCCCAGTTCCTATTCTCCTAATCCACTAGAAAGTAGCAAAAAACAAACAAACAAACAAAGAAACCCACGTGTAATGCAACCATATTTAATCTCGCACCAAATCGTACCAGCATTAAAAAGAATAAATCGGAAGTGGAAATAATAAAAAAGTTGTTTTTAGTGGACACTCCTGATATTTCCCGCTAAGGAAGATTTAAAGCAGCCAAATTTAGTGGGGAATCACAGATCAATCTGCGAGCACGGAATAAAGGTGAAACTCGTGGAAGCGAAAACTTGCTTCCCTAGGGGTCGCCCATCTTGAGAACCACATACGGGTAGATGCCAACGACTGCTAATATTTTCCACCTCACGCAGTTAGCATTCTTTCGTTCACTTTGAAATCTTTCTCAGATGCGTAAAACAAGTAATGCTAGCTATAGACTTGGAGCGTGGAAATCGCAGACGTAACATTGACAGGCGTATTAGAGAGAAAATAATGAGGTTAATTCGTGTTTGGAAGAGAAAAAGTGCAAAACGAGCTTTAAAACAGAAGACACCCGCCAACGCTTCCTTGGTCCACCCACTCCCTTGCGCATCCACACCCGCGCACACAGGATCCTAACTCCCCTGCCACAGCAGAAGGCGTTTCTGTTTTATTTTTCATACTGTCACAGGATTTTATACCGTGATACTGCACTGATGTTTAAATAACCGCTTAGAAAAGTATTGGTTTTGTAATTCCACGTAGGCATGTTTACCTCTGAATGAAATTAGACAAACAACGTTATGTTCCTTAAGCTGAGTAGGTGTACTTCCATTGCCGGTTAAATAGTGGAGAATATGGCTTCCTTTCATCCTATCACTAGAAATTTCCCATACTGGATGGTGTTCCTTCTATCTCCCGGATTCGGCTGGAGGGTTTGATGGGTGGGTGGGAAGGGTGCCTTTACTGCTTTCCTATCCTTCCTTTTGGCAGGTAGCATAATTAAGTTAGTTATAACCTATCGAATAGATGTGTTGCTATTTGCCTTCCCTTGCACTACTTTGTATTTCTTATGGACGGAAGGTGACAAGGGATGAAGAGGATGGGAGAACGAGAGGGAAGGAAGGAGGGAGAGGAGAAGTACATAAGAACATAAGAAGAGAGGATAACTGCAGTAGGCCGGTTGGCCCATGCTAGGCAGCTCCTAGAAGAGTAACTGAACTACTAGAATGAGATAAGGATAGCAAAGAAGAAGGCTCTCCCCCGCCCTCCAAACCCTCCAGCCGAAGCCGGCAGGAAAAAGTCAGAAAGAACACCACGCCGTATAGAAAAACTGGCGTGGACATTTTACAGGAAAGTGTGAAAGGAGAATAGAGACTATCACAGTGTAACCTGAAAAGGAAAAATTATGAATTAGTATTGGTTATAAGATTTTCTTTTTTCTATATCCATCCCTTATTAGTCATATGCTTATCTAGCCTATGCTTGAAACTCTCAATGGAAGAGGCAGCAACTACTTTACTAGGTAGCTTATTCCATTCGTCTACTACTCTATTACCAAATCAATTTCTACCTATTTCCTTACTGAAACGGAATTTTTCTAGTTTGAAACCATTATTTCTAGTTCTATCCTGTATGCTCACTTTAAGTACCTTGCTGATATCTCCCTTATTTATACCCTTCATCCACTTAAACACCTCAAATAAGTCTCCCCTTACTCTACGCCTCTCTAGCGAATGCAGACTTAGTCTTTTCAGTCTGTCTTCATATGACAGGTTCCGGATGTCATGTATCATTTTTATCATTCTTCTCTGTACATTTTCTAACGAATTAATATCCATTCTATAGTAAGGACACCAAAATTGTACTGCATAGTTTAAATGTGGCCTTACTAATGCTAGATAAAGTTTCATTATTACTTTAGATGATCTATTGCTCACGCTTCTCGAAATAGATCCTAGGACTCTATTTGCTTTATTTCTCGCATTAATACATTGTTGCCTTGGTTTAAGGTAGTTACTAATCATAACTCCTAGATCTCTCTCGCATTCCGATTTGCTAATTTCTTTGTTATCCAAGCTGTATTTAGTATCTCCAATGGTTTTGCCTACGTTAAGTACTTTACATTTTTCAACGTTAAATTCCATTTGCCAAGTTTTAGACCATTTGGACAATGTATCGAGGTCTTTTTGTAAGTTATGGCATTCGTCAGTCGAGTTAATGATACGCCCTATTTTTGTATCGTCGGCAAATTTGCTGATGCTGCTAATGACTCCTAAGTCTAGATCATTTATATATATGATAAATAGTAAGGGACCGAGTACTGAACCCTGTGGTACACCGCTAGTTACTAATCCCCAGTCCGACTTAGTTCCATTTATTAATACTCTCTGCTTTCGTCCTTTCAGCCAGGATTCTATCCATTTTAAGATATCGCCGTCTATACCGTGTGCTCGAACCTTTCTAACTAACCTTTCGTGTGGGACCCTATCAAAAGCTTTACTAAAGTCCAGATAAATAACATCGTAAGCTTTATCGCTATCTACCGCCCCATAGACCTCCGAGTAGAATGAGAACAAGTTTGTGAGGCAGGATCGTCCTTGCCTGAATCCGTGCTGACTTTCATTTATAAGATTAAATCTTTCTAAGTGTTCTCTAATCTTATTTGCCAAAATTGACCCTAACATTTTTCCTACTATTGACGTTAGACTTATCGGACGATAATTCGACGCAGCTTATTTATCACCCTTTTTAAAGATGGGCACTACGTTTGCGGTCTCCCACGCCTGGGGAACTTCTCCTGAAATTAAAGAGTCATTAAATAATGTTAAACGTGGCTGACATAATTCTTCTTTGGTTTCTTTTATAATTTTTGCATATATATCGTCCGGACCTGGCGATTTTTGAGGTTTTAACTTATTAATTTCTTTCAATATGTCCTCCTTACTAATGATTATTTTACTAAGAATATTTTCCCTATTCTCATGGTAAATATTTGCTGCTTGAGGGACCAGGTCTAGATTTTCCTTGGTGAATACTGATATGAAATAATTATTTAAGATGGAGCACATTTCTTTATCTTCACTGGCAATGTCACCTGATTCTGTTCTGAGTGGTCCTATCCTATCTTTATTTTTCGTACGGTACATTTGATAAAAACCCTTGGGGTTTTCTTTTGATTCACTAGCAACCTTAATTTCATAACTTCTCTTTGCTTTTCTTATCTCCCTCTTTACTTCTCTATTTAAAATCGTGTATCAGTTTCGTAAGTGTTCCTCTCCACGTTTTATTTTTCTATATATTCCTTTCCTTTGGCCTATGAGAGATTTTAATCTGTTGTTTAACCATCTTGGTTCTGAATTATTCGTTCTAAACGATTTTGAAGGGATATATCTATCTTGGCCTCCGTGTATTATATTTATTAACTCGTTATACTTCTCACTGGTCGAACGTCTGTTTGGTACTGGAGCTGAGTTAATTCCCGTCACCTGCACTACATTCCTATCTACCACCTCCCCCCTCACAGACACCTGACGGACATTCCCACGTGTTTCCTGCCTCACACCTATTACCTGGGGTTCCCCACTCACCTGACATTCCCTCAAATAGCTAATCTCCCTGTGGAATACCGTAGGGTTGGTCTATCTAGTCGTCCTCAGGCTAACCTATTAATACAACCCTGAGTTATTATTCAAGTAGGGAAAGTGGCCCAGCTTCGTCAGGTGAGAACAATGAGGATATAGTTAATCTCCTAATTAAACAAGGAGAGCTGAGGTGAAGGTGCCTTGAACTGAGTAGTCACCTATGCATAGAGATTACCGAACTCAATAAAAAAATAAATAAATGAAATAAATGAATATATATGTTTGTCTGCAGGCATGTATATTAGAATACGCGGTCTCCGTCTACAGTATGTGTCTGTACGTGTGAGTGTGTGTGTGTTTGTGTGTGTGTGTGTGTACATTAGCTTGTTACTGATTCCACAACTTAGATTTGGATTCTCATCTATAGATGCGTTGAAATTTCCTAGTTTAAGTTGTAAGCAAACATCTTACAGACTGACTGACTTATCAAGATAAAAAACATTATCCCCTTCACCTCTATCAGGAAAGGGCTTATAGGAAAGGACAGAATGGAGGAGGAATACGAGAGAGAGAGAGAGAGAGAGAGAGAGAGAGAGAGAGAGAGAGAGAGAGAGAGAGAGAGACGGTGAGGGGGAGGCGATATGGAGAAAACGAAGATAGCAGTGGAGGCTGGTGAACAGGAAGTAGGAGGGGCCAACACCCGTCTCGCCCCGCCTTCTGCTCCTCCTTTCTTGTTCCCTTCCTCTCCACCCCCCCCTTCCTCTACATTCCTCCTCATCTCCCTCTCATTGAGCTTTTCCTCCTCATCTCTTTCCGTTCAATCTATCCCTTTCCCTCCCTCTCTCCCCTCTTCCCCCATCCCCACCTCTCTTCTTTTCTCTCCATCCTTTTCCCCTGTCTTCCTCTATCTCTACCTTTCCCCCCTCTCTTCTTCCTCCCCCCCCCTCTCTCTCTCTCTCTCTCCCCACTTTCGCCATCCCTACCTCTCCCTCATCTCTCCCCTCTCCCTTTTTCTCTTCTTCCCCGATTCCTACCTCTCCCACCTCTAATTTCCTCTTCCTCTCTCCCTTCCTCCTCCGCCTCTACCTTTCTCCCCCCCTCTCTTCTTCCCTCTCCCTCTCCCTCCTTGCAACCCTACATAAAATGCCCCTCAACGCTGTCACCTTAGCCATCAAAAATTGCACATAGATCATCAAGTAATTTTCTTATAAACTTGAACACATGAAAACACAGGAAAAATGCACACCGAGTTCAAATTATCAGGAATTAAGATTTTTATTTATCATATCTATATTATTTTTTACCACCAAAAATTAAGGGTACAATATTTATCCCACCAGAGCAGCGTTTGTTCAGTACTTGTAAGATTAAATTATTGCATTCACCGGTGCTAGAGAGGGTCGCCTTCACGTGGTGGCACTGATATAACTGGCGGCTCCACTGCCTGGTTATAGAAACGTCCATCAACTCATTCCCTATCCCGCGAAAGGAGGATGGTGGACTGTGTATGGGTAGCTTACGCCTGTGGTTTATCAGGTTCAGGTGTCAGATAAGCCTAGAGATACCGGTACTACTACTACTACTACTACTACTACTACTTCCACTACTACTACTGTTGTTGCTGCTGCTATCACATTCACCACCCAAATTCACCATTCAAACTCTATCCAGTTAGTGGTTTAGAAATGAGTGTGTGGATGGGAGTATAGGTATGAGTACACCTGACTATACTCTGTTCCATATAAAGTGGCGGAAGAAGTAGGCTCAAGTCCTAGTCGAACACAGGTGCCCGTACAAAGGGATTAAAGTGACCTCACCTGACTCTTTCTCCAGCCCTACCCTTCTCCTTCCTCTCCTGAGAGAGAGAGAGAGAGAGAGAGAGAGAGAGAGAGAGAGAGATTTGAACTGTTTATTGTCTAATCTTCAAATATAGCAATAATATTTTTTCTGACCTAATATTAATTAATCCTACATCCAATCCAAACATGAATTTGTGTAATTTGAAGGCATTATTACGAGTTCTATCCTGATTTGCAAACCTAAGAAAATCACCAATTCATCGCGGAATGGTGAACCGTTATAAGTATTAAAATATCAGTCATATGATTTGCTGAAAATAACTTCTATCAAGATAGAGTTTTATATATAAAAAAATGGTGAAATACGCATTACCCTCTCTCTCTCTCTCTCCTTTCTAGTGTGTGTGTGTGTGTGTGTGTGTGTGTGTGTGTGTGTGTGTGTGTGTGTGTGTGTGTGTGTGATGAATAGGAAAAGGGAATGTTTCTCTCTCCCTTCCCTCCCTCTCTGTTCTTTCCTCCCTCCCTCCCTCCCTTCTCTCTCTCTCTCTCTCTCTCTCTCTTGTATAATATCAAACAATGCATGTATATGGCTTATATTTATATTTACAGCCCTTGTTCACAATAAGTATACACAAGACACCTCACACAACACTTGTTTATTCATCTTCATCGCTGCTGGACTCGTTCGATATATTGATAACAAAATTTTTTACCATGTGGTTTACAGCAATGTCATTTCTCATAAATTATTCTTTTTTTTTTGTGTGTGTGTGTGTGTGTGTGTGTGTGTGTGTGTGTGTGTGTGTGTGTGTGTGTGTGTGTGTGTGTGTGTGTGCCACATATTTCTGCAAGTTTTCTGCTGTTACTTTTTCTATCGCTCTTCTCGTCAGCTCTTCGATCACTCGTAATTTTTTTAGAAGAATTAGAGTTTCTCTTCCTCACATCATCCTTGACCTGAGCCCAAATCAGCTCTATGGGGTTGAGCTGGCAATGATAGGGAGGAAGCCGCAGCACCTGGTGACCAGGATTATTGGCGATCTCATCAATTTCAAACAATTTCTTGTCTTTGTTTTTTTTTTTTCACTTGGTGTAGCAGCTCAGCCTTAGTGTGCAGAGGGTTATGAGGGAGGTTGTTATCAAGAAGCCACTTTATAATTTCTTGTTTTCGTAAGCTCTGTGTTGGTGCTTTATTTATGATCTTGCAGTGGTATGATGCGTTGTCCATTATTATAAGTGACCTGGGTGGGATGTTAAGAAGCATCAACAAGGGCGTTCCAGGAAATGCTGCATGTGACCTCAGGGCAAATGCTCCACCCATCTTGACCTGAGGCCAAACGCACACCTGAACCAGTACGGGTCAGCAGGTGCTCCACTCATGCATTCCCTCCTTCCTCTTCTTTGTTACCATTCATCTCAAGCTATACTCACCCAAGAGTCCCAGCATGTTCCACATATTTTTATAAGAACTGTCGATAGAGAATATACCTTATATGCACGTGCGTGGGAGCGTGTGTGTGTGTGTGTGTGTGTGTGTGTATGTGTGTGTGTGTGTGTGTGTGTGTCTAAGATGAATGGGAAATTTTGAAACCTGTCTTAGATAGTTTTTAAAATATTAATACAACAATCATGTAATTTGCTAAAAGTTACATATAAGAACATACTGCAAGAAGAGAGGATAACTGCAGTAGACCTTTTGGTCCATGCTAGGCAGCTCCAACAGGAATAAGACTAATCTATGAGAATAACACAAGGATAGCACAGAAGAAGGCTCTCCACAGATAATAAAGACACACACACATGCACCTACACGCGCTCGCGCACGCGCGCACCCACGCACGCACACGCGCGCACACACACACACACACACACACACCGCTCGCTGGTGCAGTGGTAACGCTCTCGCTTGCCAACTGGTGGACGGGAGTTCGCGCCTCGCTCAGGTTGCGAAAAGTTTCACTGACGAAGTGGGTGGTTACTGTCCCCCTTGAGCAAGGGGACGGGTGTGTGCGTGTGTGAAGGTCACAGCCTTGCCCTTAGATCGGACTATATGGGCTCTCAGCTCCCTTCCGGGAGGGTAAAAGCTGACGATCACGACCATCAAGTGATCCTGATCGACCCGGTGAATTACACACACACACTCTCTCTCTCTCTCAGGAGAGTAGGGAGAAGGGAGGGGCTTGAGGAAAGAGGGGGATAATTCTTCAAAGGTCACCTGCGTTCTGCGTTTGACCCAGACTTGGGAAGGAAAATACAGGTTTCTTTCCGCCAGTTTATATGGAACAGACTATACCTGACCTGCGTGTATTAAGGTAGTGGCGGCGTCAGGTCAGTAGCTTTAGATTCAGGCTGCCCTCTTCTGTAAAGATTCTGGATATAGCAAGAATTAAGTAACACGTCATGGGGCTGAGGAGGTGAATGAGATCAGTTTTGGCTGGTATGAATTTCCTTTTTCCTTTTTTCCCCTTCTTTACTGAGTTCAAGGATGGTTGTTTTTGGTACTGAAAGGTCATCATCCTTCTCTTTCTTTCGCTGTCTTGTTTCCTTCCCCCTTCCCCATTTTCCCCCTCTTTCTTCCTTCTTCTCACCTACTTCCTCGTCTCCCCTTGTTTTCCTCTTCTCTCTCTCTTTTCCTCCCCCTTCTATTCACCTATTTCCTCCTTTCTCCCCTTCCCCTCCCTCTTTTTCCGTCTTCTCTTTCTCCCCCTTTTCCTCCCCTCTCTTCTCCTCACCTATTTCTTCTTTCTTCCCCTTCCCCTCCCATTTTTTTCCGTCTTCTTTTTCTCCCCCTTTTCCTCCCCTCTCTTCTCCTCACCTATTTCTTCTTTCTTCCCCATCCCCTCCCATTTCCCCCCCCTCTTCTCTCACTCCCATTTCCTCCTTCATTTCTTCCTCTGTTTCCCAAATGCCATACTTAACACCATCATCTCTTATATTATTCTAGTCAATACCACTATCTACAGTAAGAAAAAATTAATCAACTCTCATAATTTCGACTTTTTTTTTTTTTCTTTTATCATTTTTTTACCTTGGGAATTTTAAATGAAATGGAGAGTACAAAAATAAAGACTAAAAATAAATGAAGTAGATTATTTTTCCTGCTGATGATACTACACTCCTTTCACCTTAACTTGGCTCAGATTTTCGTCCTTTTACAGCTTATTTTACATGGTTGAGTGGCAGAATAATACTACGGCTCTACATCTTTCCATGACACTTCTTCGTGACTAGCAATGTATTCAAGAGTTAATCCATTGCTACAACACAGTCTTCAAACTGGAGAGAAGGGAATTTTGAGATGGAAATTCTAGGCCAAGTTAAAGTGAAATGAGTACAAGGATAGCCATACCTGATAGATGTATGAGAAACTGATAGATAAAGGAAAAATGAAGGGATGAATAAAATAAATAAAGAATTGTTATCATCTTTAATAAAAAATATCATAGGAATATCATATCAGTAGAAAGACAGTCACATAAAAACAGTGGAAAGAAAACATATAAAAACCGCCATGGAAATCACACCAGCAGATAGACAACTCAAAAATAAAAAATAAAGAAAATGATAAAAAGTTTCAGTGCTCTATAAAAAACACTTGTCACGATAAACTGATAGATGATTGAAGTGGAGGTGGAGGGGGGGGGGTGCGTTGGAGGGAGGGCAGTGCAACCCCTTATGGGATAATTCGTCTTGTTACAGATAGATAGACACAGATAAATAGACAGACAGATTTATAATAAAAATCCAATACCTATGTTCAAAGATTAACCAATTCGCTGACTGAAACTAAGAATCAAGAACTGACAGAAATTCAGCAAACGCTATACAGCAGTTACTATTTATAATAATGTACATCAGGCGCGCCCTAAGACCTAATTTTTCAGAGTAGTAGTAGTAGTAGTAGTAGTAGTAGTTGTAGTTGTAGCAGCAGAAGCCCCAAGTTCTCTGTAACGTCACCTAACAATATAAAACATCTCACTTCTACACCACAAATATTTTCCCAAACTAAAGCAGTTTATATCTCTGTGGTCAGAGCACATCAATAAGCTTCACTCTGACTATGGCACTTTTCCTGTCAATCACCTTTACTACCACGTATCTTTATTACAGACATCATTTACTACTACTTTACTACCACATACCTTACCAAAACACTTTTTTATCAATACAACTTCATCTCCACATCACAGAAACTTCTCCATGGTCAAAACATCCCACTAAGCTTTCCACCAGCCTGTTAAGTGAGATGTATTTTTTTTAGTTTAATCTTGCTACTTCCAGACGATTTAATTGAGATTAGGAAAGCTTTTTAACTGGAGGGGTTAGTAAACCCTTCATTAACACATTCACTGCCAGAAAACCTCCCTGGATAGAGCAAAAATCGTCTGGATATAGGGAAGAATAACTGGAAACTACGTCAATGGATATCAGGGACGTAACACTTATATCACGTCAATAAACACGCCAGCAAAACACTTCAGTCATCCTTCTCTGACCTTCAAGACTTCATCATTACATTGCTTCATTTCACGTAGTTCAGTGACAGATTAGGATAACTCTGCGGCTTTACGTTCTTTTCATGGCGCTTATTCGTGACTAGTATGATATTATAGTGTAAAGTCACAATAAGCGGCACCTTTTCACCTCTGGATTCTCTGCGTCGATACTGCGTTTCTTCGACGGAGCAGCGGCATCCTCGTCCTCCGAAGTGGAAGTGTCAGTAGAATCAGATCCTTCGTCAGTAGTGTCCGATTCGTCAGTAGAGGAATCATCGGTAGAAGAAGAATCCGAAGTAGACTCACTGGTGGCAGAACTCGAATCGTCACTGCTGGATTCGTCTGCAGAAATCTTGGTGTTGACAGTATCTTCACTTTCTAATTTCGAAGTGTTTGTGCTGGAACTATCGACAGGATCCTTGCCGTCCACAGGAGAATGAGTGTCCATGGCGCTGTTGTTGCTGTCAGAGGCTTGCTGGTTCTCCCGTGGCTGTTCCCCGTCTGTCAGATGTCCGGCTATTTGTTTTCCTGCTGTCATATCTCCGGCAGTCTGGCGTCTAACTTTCTGCTCCGTGACTCTCCGATCTCCAACTCTCCTGACTCTCGTCCCACCGAGTCTGCTCCTGGGTTTCTGCGTCTGCGCTCTCCTGATGGCGTTATTGACGAGGACGTAACGACGCAGCTCACACTCAGGTTTAATGTTCTCGTAGATGGACAGGCTCAGCATCAAGGCCTCGTCGTTCTCGGCTTTCACTCGCTCGTCGTCCTCGCGGCAGGAGGTCGAGGACGAGCGGGAGGAAGCACTGATGTAGCCAGAAGCGCCAGCCATTTTGAGACTTTGCAGCTGGGTATGTTTGGAGTATCTGGAGACTATGGAGTTTGTTTGTTTGGAGATCGTTTGGAGTCAGCTAATATCGCCGGGAGTATGTTAGAGTTCCCTGTAGTGCCTGGAGAAGCCTTAGGGGACAGTCTGACGTTAGCTCAAGCACTCCGAAGACAAATGTGCTAACCCTGTAAGAGAGGCAGCTTATAACCCCCCTAGCTGCGATTTGAAGGTCACTCATTGGCGGATCTCCTTCCTGACCCCGCCCCCTCACTGACCCCCTGCCCATCATCTGCCTACCCTCTCACCTCCCGCCACACACACACACACACACACACACAGGACCCAAGAAACAGGTAGAGGATACTGACATACTTGGGCCTATGTTGTATATTTATCTTCCTCCAAATACACATAAGAAACATTTTCATCTCTCTCTCTCTCTCTCTCTCTCTCTCTCTCTCTCCCTCTCTTTCTCTCTCCCTCTCTCTCTCTCTCTCTCAGAACAGAATAGGACCACTCAGAACAGAATCAGGTGGCATTACTAGTGAAGATAAAGAAATGTGCTCCATCATAAATAATTATTTCATATCAGTATTCACCAAGGAAAATCTAAGCTTGGTCCCTCAAGCAGCAAATATTTACCATGAGAATACGGAAAATATTCTTAGTAAAATAACCATTAGTAAGGAGGACATATTGAAAGAAATTAATAAGTTAAAACCTCAAAAATCGCCAGGTCCGGACGATATAAATGCAAAAATTATAAAAGAAACCAAAGGAGAATTATGTCAGCCACTTTTAACGTTATTTAATGACTCTTTAAGTTCAGGAGAAGTTCCCGAGGCGTGGAAAATCTCTAACGTAGTGCCTATTTTTAAAAAGGGTGATAAATCAGCTGCGTCGAATTATCGTCCGATAAGTCTAACGTCAATAGTAGGAAAAATATTAGAGTCAATTTTGGCAAATAAGATTAGAGAACTCTTAGAAAGATTTAATCTTATAAACGAAAGTCAGCACGGATTCAGGCAAGGACGATCCTGCCTCACAAATTTTTTGTCATTCTACTCGGAGGTCTATAAGGCAGTAGATAGCGATAAAGCTTACGATGTTATTTATCTGGACTTTAAAGCTTTTGATAGGGTCTCACACGAAAGGTTAGTTAGAAAGGTTCGAGCACACGGTATAGACGGCGATATCTTAAAATGGATAGAATCCTGGCTGAAAGGACGAAAGCAGAGAGTATTAATAAATGGAACTAAGTCGGACTGGGGATTATAGTACTCGGTCCCTTATTATTTATCATATATATAAATGATCTAGACTTAGGAGTCAGTAGCAGCATCAGCAAATTTGCCGACGATACAAAAATAGGGCGTATCATTAACTCGACTGACGAATGCCATAACTTACAAAAAGACCTCGATACATTGTCCAAATGGTCTAAAACTTGGCAAATGGAATTTAACGTTGAAAAATGTAAAGTACTTAACGTAGGCAAGACCATTGGAGATACTAAATACAGCTTAGATAACAAAGAAATTAGCAAATCGGAATGCGAGAGAGATCTAGGAGTTACGATTAGTAACGACCTTAAACCAAGGCAACAGTGTATTAATGCGAGAAATAAAGCAAATAGGGTCCTAGGATGTATTTCGAGAAGCGTGAGCAATAGATCATCTAAAGTAATACTAAAACTTTATCTAGCATTAGTAAGGCCACATTTAGACTACGCAGTACAATTTTGGTGTCCTTACTGTAGAATGGATATTAATTCGTTAGAAAATGTACAGAGAAGAATGACTAAAATGATACATGACGTCCGGAACCTGTCATATGAAGACAGACTGAAAAGACTAAGTCTGCATTCGCAAGAGAGGCGTAGAGTAAGGGGAGACTTAATTGAGGTGTTTAAGTGGATGAATGGTATAAATAAGGGAGATATTAGCAAGGTACTTAAAGTGAGCATACAGGATAGAACTAGAAATAATGGTTTCAAACTAGAGAAATTCCGTTTCAGAAAGGAAATCGGTAGAAATTGGTTTGGTGATAGAGTAGTAGACGAATGAAATAAGCTACCTAGTAAAGTAGTTGCTGCCTCTTCCATTGAGAGTTTCAAGCATAGGCTAGATAAGCATATGACAAATAAGGGGTGGATATAGAATAAAGAAAATCTTATAACCAATACTAATTCAAAAAAAAATTCTTTTCAAGTTACACTGTGATAGTGTCTATTCTCCTTTCACACTTTCCTGTAAAATGTCCACGCCAGTTTTTCTATACGGCGTGGTGTTCTTTCTGAATTTATCCTGCCGGCTTCGGCTGGAGGGTTTGGAGGGCGGGGGAGAGCCTTCTTCTTTGCCATCCTTATCTCATTCTAGTAGTTCAGTTACTCTTCTAGGAGCTGCCTAGCATGGGCCAACCGGCCTACTGCACTTATCCTCTCTTCTTATGTTCTCTCTCTCTCTCTCTCTCTCTCACCAACCGCCAATACGGATGGTGACAGAATCTGGTCTATACTTTTTTATCCTAAACAAAATCTGAAGAGACGAACCCCTCAGTTAAGCTTCAACCCCCTTATTGTTAGATTTCCACTGCTATTTATGTTCTTTTTTAATCTTGTGTACACTCGGGTTTATTTGATGCACTGACTTGTCCTGACGGCGGGATCGGCAGTACTCTCGGTTTTCGGTTTTTCATGCACCAGTTTGGTTTGGGTATGTCTCGCCTCTCTCTCATTTTTAGTAACCTGTACACGGAATATTTCGAATCCAACCTCCTTACCACCATACCTCCTCAAAATTTAACTTGGTATAGGTATGTTGATGATGTGTCTTCCTTTTGGCCAGACATATACGCTAACTTTGACGATATTCTCACAAAATTAAATGCATCGGTTCCCTTAATCAAATTTAAAGTTGAATGGGAAAATAATGGCTCCCTTCCATTTTTAGACGTATTTGTGCACAGGGATGAACTTGGGACACTTAGCTTTTCTGTCTACAGGAAACCAACCCAGTGCAGTTTGTATATGCAGTATTATTCATATCACCACAGTTCAAATAAAATGTCAGTTATTTCTTCTTTGTCCCTTATAGTCTCCAACATCTGGATACGGAAAACTCTAATATATGGAAAATATTTTTAGATCTAAAATATCCCAATTGGTTTATAAGTCAAGAGTATTTTAAGGCCAGAAAAGCCTTTTGGTACCTAAACCAAGATCACAAAGTCAGCAAAATAAGCCATACATCACAGTTCCGTGTGTGTCAAATCTTAGCTTGGTGAAGGCTGTGAGTCATGATTTGGAGGTAAATATTGCATTTAGATATACTTCCACCTTAAGATCAGTATTTGTAAAGAATAAACCCATTAGTAACGCAATTGCACGGGTATACAAAATTTCATGTAGAGATTGTGATTTGGTTTATATTGGTGAAACTGGAAGGGATTTGGACACTGGCATTAAGGAACACAAGTATCCTTGTAAGATAGGCAACATAAATAACGCAGTGTACGTTCACTCTTCAGAAAACGACCATAAGATCGACTGAAATTCTAGCAAAATTTTGTACAAATGTAGTAACTATAAGAAACTTAGGATAGTGGAAGCTGTATGTATAGAGAGATATAATAATTTCAACCATAGTGAAGGAACGTAGAAATTAGATCCAGTGATGAGAGGATTAGTGGCAAGGTCCTTGCCGCCCCTTGTAATCCCTCACCCAGGTCATGGACAGAGTAGAGGGAGTGTCAGGTGAGAACTCATCAGGTGTCGTTAAAAAAAAAAAAAAAAAAAAAAGTGTGGTTACCCTGCACATAAGCAGCTTGACAGTTATTGATTTTTTTTTTTTTTTTTAAATATGTCCGACTCTGAGCATAGGCTTCACAGCCTGCACTCAAGGCCCAGTAGTCCTCCTACATACATACACCTCTACTTGTCACCACTTCGGCGCTAACACCCACCGTCTATATTGAATACATGCTAAGGCTGTCGCATACAGGACTGGTGTATTGGTATTAGCAGGGGTATTTTTATGACTTGTCGGCGGGTCTTCTGGTAGATCAGTAAAGTCTGATTTTTTTTTTTTTTGTTTGAAATTCAAATCCTTTAACTGTTCCCTGCCTCAGCGAGGATTTCAGCCTGGGTTCAGTAGGACTGCAGGTCACCTCTCTACCGATTGGGCCACTACTCATGGTCTCTAGATCCACTGAAGAGGGCGCAACTATTTGGAAACATCTTTTTTCGTATGCCAGTGTGTGTGTATCCTATTTTATGGTCAGATGGTCATCACAGTGTGACTCTTCATCTTCATCCGGCAATACACACGTTGTCCTGGGCGCTCTGGCGGTTTTTCTTTGCTATCACTAAGTACATAAGAACATAAGAAGAGAGGATAACTGCAGTAGGCCGGTTGGCCCATGCTAGGCAGTTCCTAGAAGAGTAACTGAACTACTAGAATGAGATAAGGATAGCAAAGAAGAAGGCTCTCCCCCGCCCTCCAAACCCTCCAGCCGAAGCCGGCAGGAAAAACTCAGAAAGAACACCACGCCGTATAGAAAAACTGGCGTGGACATTTTACAGGAAAGTGTGAAAGGAGAATAGAGACTATCATACTGTAACCTGAAATGAAAATTTTTTTGAATTAGTATTGGTTATAAGATTTTCTTTATTCTATATCCACCCCATATTAGTCATATGCTTATCTAGCCTATGCTTGAAACTCTCAATGGAAGAGGCGGGAACTACTTTACTAGGTAGCTTATTCCATTCGTCTACTACTCTATTACCAAACCAATTTCTACCGATTTCCTTACTGAAACGGAATTTTTCTAGTTTGGAACCATTATTTCTAGTTCTATCCTGTATGCTCACTTTAAGTACCTTGCTAATATCTCCCTTATTTATACAATTCATCCACTTAAACACCTCAATTAAGTCTCCCCTTACTCTACGCCTCTCTAGCGAATGCAGACTTAGTCTTTTCAGTCTGTCTTCATATGACAGGTTCCGGACGTCATGTATCATTTTAGTCATTCTTCTCTGTACATTTTCTAACGAATTAATATCCATTCTATAGTAAGGACACCAAAATTGTACTGCGTAGTCTAAATGTGGCCTTACTAATGCTAGATAAAGTTTTAGTATTACTTTAGATGATATATTGCTCACGCTTCTCGAAATAAATCCTAGGGCCCTATTTGCTTTATTTCTCGCATTAATACATTGTTGCCTTGGTTTAAGGTCGTTACTAATCATAACTCCTAGATCTCTCTCGCATTCCGATTTGGTAATTTCTTTGTTATCTAAGCTGTATTTAGTATCTCCAATGGTCTTGCCTACGTTAAGTACTTTACATTTTTCAACGTTAAATTCCATTTGCCAAGTTTTAGACCATTTGGACAATGTATCGAGGTCTTTTTGTAAGTTATGGCATTCGTCAGTAGAGTTAATGATACGCCCTATTTTTGTATCGTCGGCAAATTTGCTGATGCTGCTATTGACTCCTAAGTCTAGATCATTTATATATATGATAAATAATAAGGGACCGAGTACTGAACCCTGTGGTACACCGCTAGTTACTAATCCCCAGTCCGACTTAGTTCCATTTATTAATACTCTCTGCTTTCGTCCTTTCAGCCAGGATTCTATCCATTTTAAGATATCGCCGTCTATACCGTGTGCTCGAACCTTTCTAACTAACCTTTCGTGTGGGACCCTATCAAAAGCTTTACTAAAGTCCAGATAAATAACATCGTAAGCTTTATCGCTATCTACTGCCTCATAGACCTCCGAGTAGAATGACAACAAATTTGTGAGGCAGGATCTTCCTTGCCTGAATCCGTGCTGACTTTCGTTTATAAGATTAAATCTTTCTAAGTGTTCTCTAATCTTATTTGCCAAAATTGACTCTAACATTTTTCCTACTATTGACGTTAGACTTATCGGACGATAATTCGACGCAGCTGATTTATCACCCTTTTTAAAGATGGGCACTACGTTTGCGGTTTTCCACGCCTCCGGAACTTCTCCTGAACTTAGAGTCATTAAATAACGTTAAAAGTGGTTGACATAATTCTTCTTTGGTTTCCTTTATAATTTTTGCATATATATCGTCCGGACCTGGCGATTTTTGAGGTTTTAACTTATTAATTTCTTTCATTACGTCCTCCTTACTAATAGTTATTTTACTAAGAATATTTTCCTTATTCTCATGGTAAATATTTGCTGCTTGAGGGACCAGGCGTAGATTTTCCTTGGTGAATACTGATATGAAATAATTATTTAAGATGGAGCACATTTCTTTATCTTCACTGGTAATGTCACCTGATTCTGTTCTGAGTGGTCCCATCCTATCTTTATTTTTCGTTCGGTACATTTGATAAAAACCCTTGGGGTTTTCTTTTGATTCACTGGCAACCTTAATTTCATAACTTCTCTTTGCTTTTCTTATCTCCCTCTTTACTTCTCTATTTAAATTTGTGTACCGGTTACGTAAGTGTTCCTCTCCACGTTTTATTTTTCTATATATTCCTCTCCTTTGGCCTATGAGAGATTTTAATCTGTTGTTTAACCATCTAGGTTCTGAATTATTAGTTCTAAACGGTTTTGAAGGAATATATCTATCTTGGCCTCCCCCCAGGAGAGAGAGAGAGAGAGAGAGAGGCATCGCTAGTTTGGAAAACGTGGCACACTGTACAGAGGTTCCTGCCCCACCCAAACCGCCACTTTAGAATGGTACGACCATAGCAATCTTAATTTCATAACTTCTCTTTGCTTTTCGTATCTCTCTCTTTACTTCTCTGTTTAAATCGAGTACCGGTTACGTAAGTGTTCCTTTCCACGTTTTATTGTTCTATATATTCCTTTCATAACTGACTCCGTTATATTTCTCACTGGCCGAACGTCTGTATTTTGTTTGCTCTTTCCTAATGAGACTTTGATAGATTTAGAGCTTATTTTAGAACGGTATTCCAAAGGGGAAATAGCTACTTTAGGGAGACAGAGGTCAGTGGGGAATCCCAGGTCAAAGGTAAAGGTCAGGAAACGGATCGGAATGTTCGTCAGGTCTCTCGGGAAGATCAGGTCTCAGATGGGAGTGTAGTTCACGTGACGAAGATTAACTCAGCTCCAGTACCAAGCAGACGTTCGGCCAGTGAGAAATATAACGGAGTCAGTTATGAAAGGAATATATAGAACAATAAAACGTGGAGAGGAACACTTACGTAACCGGTACTCGATTTAAACAGACAAGTAAAGAGAGAGATACGAAAAGCAAAGAGAAGTTATGAAATTAAGATTGCTATGGTCGTACCATTCTAAAGTGGCGGTTTGGGTGGGGCACGAACCTCTGTACAGTGTGCCACGTTTTCCATACTCGCGATGCCTCTCTCTCTCTCTCTCTCTCTCTCTCTCTCTCTCTCTCTCTCTCTCTCTCTCTCTCTCTCTCTCTCTCTCTCTCTCCTGGGGGGATGTGCATCACCCTAGGGAATTTTGTTTCTTTTATGTCTTATAAACTTGTGCTTTCATTTCTTTATTTTGTTTTTTATTATATTATTGTTTTACATATGACGCCAGATGACCTCGGTGTTACGGCACCTTTTCATTCAATCATTCTCGCCCTCCTTCCTTCCCTCCCTTCATCTTTCCCTCAGCTTGACAATGCACTCAACACTCGGTCCCTTATTATTTATCATATATATATAAATGATCTAGACTTAGGAGTCAATAGCAGCATCAGCAAATTTGCCGACGATACAAAAATAGGGCGTATCATTAACTCGACTGACGATTGCCATAACTTACAGAAAGACCTCGATACATTGTCCAAATGGTCTAAAACTTGGCAAATGGAATTTAACGTTGAAAAATGTAAAGTACTTAACGTAGGCAAGACCATTGGAGATACTAAATACAGCTTAGATAACAAAGAAATTAGCAAATCGGAATGCGAGAGAGATCTAGGAGTTATGATTAGTAACGACCTTAAACCAAGGCAACAGTGTATTAATGCGAGAAATAAAGCAAATAGGGTCCTAGGATTTATTTCGAGAAGCGTGAGCAATAGATCGTCTAAAGTAATACTAAAACTTTATCTAGCATTAGTAAGGCCACATTTAGACTACGCAGTACAATTCTGGTGTCCTTACTATAGAATGGATATTAATTCGTTAGAAAATGTACAGAGAAGAATGACTAAAATGATACATGACGTCCGGAACCTGTCATATGAAGACAGACTGAAAAGACTAAGTCTGCATTCGCTAGAGAGGCGTAGAGTAAGGGGAGACCTAATTGAGGTGTTTAAGTGGATGAATGGTATAAATAAGGGAGATATTAGCAAGGTACTTAAAGTGAGCATACAGGATAGAACTAGAAATAATGGTTTCAAACTAGAAAAATTCCGTTTCAGTAAGGAAATCGGTAGAAATTGGTTTGGTGATAGAGTAGTAGACGAATGGAATAAGCTACCTAGTAAAGTAGTTGCTGCCTCTTCCATTGAGAGTTTCAAGCATAGGCTAGATAAGCATATGACAAATAAGGGGTGGATATAGAATAAAGAAAATCTTATAACCAATACTAATTCATATTTTTTTTCTTTTCAGGTTACACTATGATAGTCTCTATTCTCCTTTCACACTTTCCTGTAAAATGTCCACGACAATTTTTCTATACGGCGTGGTGTTCTTTCTGACTTTTTCCTGCCGGCTTCGGCTGGAGGGTTTGGAGGGCGGGGGAGAACCTTCTTCTTTGCTATCCTTATCTCATTCTAGTAGTACAGTTACTCTTCTAGGAGCTGCCTAGCATGGGCCAACCGGCCTACTGCAGTTATCCTCTCTTCTTATGTTTTTATGTTCTCTCTCTCTCTCTCTCTCTCTCTCTCTCTCTCTCTCTCTCTCTCTCTCTCTCTCTCTCCTTGGGGAGATGTGCTTCACCCTTGGGAATTTTGTTTATTTTATGAGTGACTTATAAACTTGTGCTTTCATTTCTTTATTTTGTTTTTATTATATCTAATTATGTTTAAAAATATTATTGTTTTACATATGGCTCCAGATGACCTCGTTGTTGTGGCGCCATGATTTGTTTTCATTCAATCACTCTCTCCCTCCTTCCTTCCCTCCCTTCCTTCATCTCTCACTCAGCTGCACACAACACTGCCCCTGGTCTGCCTTCCCCCCCCCCCTCTCTCTCTCGTCTGTGGTATTTTAGGATACATTTTGGTTATTTTCTTTTACGTTATAATGTACATATTGTAAATTTGACTTTATTTCCACACCACCCAGGAGGTTAAAGTCTTGGCGCTTTTTTTTTAAGAGGTGTCCCCAAACAGGCCTATTCCTCTATCCCTCACAGATGACCAGGTGGGACTGGGTGTGTGTGAGTGTTGCCGCTCACGAGGGTTTAATGTATATATATTTTTTTTTACTAAGAAACTGGGATATTTTTGCTTATATTCCTGCACATTATCTTATAATCATAACTGTGACATTATTACCAACCCCAGAAATACGGTAACAGCCAATAAAAGTGACTACTTTTTTTTTTAGCAACACTGTGAAATAATTATGCCACGTTTCTATATTGCCGTATAAATATTTTACGCATAATCAGTTTACTGTTCTTTCATATATTATAATACATACGTTACCAATCTAATCTTATGTGTTTATCTTATTGTGATGCCTATTACATATATCAGAGCCGTTCACATAGCGGGTATGGAACACGTGGCACCACTGTACAGAGGTTCGGGCCCCACCTAAACCGCCACTTAAGATTGGTACCACCATAGTGAATCGAAAGAAAACCACAAGGGTTTTTATCAAATGTACCGTACGAAAAATAAAGATAGGATAGGACCACTGAGAACAGAATCAGGTGACATTACCAGTGAAGATAAAGAAATGTGCTCCATCCTAAATAATTATTTCATATCAGTATTTACCAAAGAAAATCTAGACCTGGTCCTTCAAGCAGCAAATATTTACGGTGATAATACGGAAAATATTCTTAGTAAAATAACCATTAGTAAGTAGGACGTAATGAAAGAAATTAATAAGTTAAAACCTCAAAAATCGCCACGTCCGGACAATATATATCCAAAAATTATAAAAGAAACCAAAGAAGAATTATGTCAGCCACTTTTAACGTTATTTAATGACTCTAATTTCAGGAGAAGTTCCCGAGGCGTGGGAGACCGCAAACGTAGTGCCCATCTTTAAAAAGGGTGATAAATCAGCTGCGTCGAATTATCGTCCGATAAGTCTAACGTCAATAGCTGGAAAAAATGCTAGAGTCAGTTTTGGCAAATATGGTTAGAGAACACTTAGAATGATTCAATCTTAGAAATGAAAGTCAGCACGGATTCAGGCAAGGACGATCCTGCCTCACAAACTTGTCATTCTTCTCGGAGGTCTATGAGGAAGTAGATAACGATAAAGCTTACGATATTATTTATCTGGACTTTAAAGCTTTTGATAGGGTCCCACAGGAAAGGTTAGTTAGAAAGGTTCGAGCACACGGTATAGACGGCGATATCTTAAAATGGATAGCATCTTGGCTGGAAGGACGAAAGCAGAGGGTATTAATAAATGGAACAAAGTCGAATTGGGGATTGGTAACTAGCAGTGTACCGCAGGGCTCGGTACTCGGTCCTTTATTATTTATTACATATATAAATTATCTAGACTTAGGAGTCAATAGCAGTATCAGCAAATTTGCTGACGATACAAAAATAGGGCGTATCATTAACTCGACTGACGATTGCCATAACTTACAAAAGGACCTCGATATATTGTCCAAACGGTGTAAAACTTGGCAAATGGAATTTAACGTTGAAAAAATGTAAAGTACTGAACGTAGGCAAGACCACTGGAGATACTAAATACAGCTTAGATAACAAAGAAATTAGCAAATAGGAATGCGAGAGAGATTTAGGAGTTATGGTTAGTAACAACCTCAAACCAAGGCTACAGTGTATTAACGCGAGAAATAAATCAAATAGGGTCCTAGGATGTATTTCGAGAAGCGTGAGCAATACGTCATCAAAAGTAATATTGCAACATTATCTAGCATTAGTAAGGCCACATTTAGACTACGCAGTACGATTTTGGTGTCCTTACTATAGAACGGATATTAACTCGTTAGAAATTGTACAGAGAAGAATTATACAAAAATGATACATGATATTCGGAACCTGTCGTATGAAGAGAGACTGAAAAGACTAAATCTGCACTCACTAGAGAGGCGTAGAGTAAGGGGAGACTTAACTGAGGTGTTTAAGTGGATGAAGGGTATTGCTAAGGGAAATATTAGCAAGGTATTTAAAAGTAAGCATACAGAATAGAACGAGAAGTAATGGTTTCAAACTAGAAAAATTCCATTTCGGTAAGGAAATGGGTAGAAATTGGCGTGGTAATAGAGTAGTAGAAGATTGGAATAAATTACCTAGTAGAGTAGTTGCTGCCTCTTCCATTGAGGGTTTCAAGCATAGGCTAGATATATATATGTCAAATGAGGGGTGGGTATAGAAAAATAAAATCTAACAACCAGTACTAATGAATTTATTTCCTTTTCACTTTACACTATGATAGTCTCCTTTTCTCCCTTCACACTTTCTTATAAAATGTCCACGCCAGTTTTTTTTATACTGCGTGGTGTTCTGACTTTTTCCTGCCGGCTTCGGTTGGAGGGTTTAGAGGGCGGGGGAGAGCCTTCTTCTTTGCTATCCTTATCTCATTCTAGTAGTTCAGTTACTCTTCTAGCATGGGTCAACAGGCCTACTGCAGTTGTCCTCTCTTCTTATGTTCTAATGTAATTTTTACTCAAAAATAAAATGCCAGTTACCTGTGATCTATCTGGTACTAAAATTATTACCACTAAGAATGTGGGTTTTGGGTTAATACGAAAATAACTTGAATCGCTGCATAACTGTCTTCATATTTTACAAGAACGGGATGTGGAGAATCATAATTAGCGGAGAACAGTTTAAAGGATTTGAATTTTTTTCCTGTCTTCCTTCCTTCCTCTTCTGTCTTTCTTTCCTTCATTCTTTCCTCTTCCTTCTTCCTACAGGTGACTCTACACTGAGTGACAAGCCGAACGGTTTCCTGTACACCAGGAAACCATTTACTATGCTGGGTAGTAACCATATAATCAAATTATGACGCCTTTCTATTTAGTGAGTAATAACGGAGCTCCAATCGGATTGAGCCTGTGCAGGTTTACAACCAAGGGATGATTGGGGTTTATTGCTCCCGTAATGCCAGTCAGGGATAAGTGAGGCTGGTCACTCTCGTCTTAAATGTCAGGGCCAACCTGCCTAGCCCCTGTCTCCAACACTCTTCGTGGGGTAACACAGGATTTGATGATGGATGGAGAATTATCTGATCTATTATGAGACACGGGGACATATCATAGAAACATCCCCGCTAATACCGATACACCAATCCTGTATGAGACAGCCCTAATACGTACAGGCATTCTACTGTACTCGTATATGTACGGTGGATGCTTGCGTCTGTGCTGTCCTTGTTTTATTCTAGTAGTTTTGTCACTCTTGTACGAGCTGCCTGGCAGGGATCAATTGGCTTACAGTAGTTATCCTCTCTTCTTATGTTGTTTTGTGAAAGTGTAAGGTTTTTAGTAGGACTGGGAACCCTAAAGGAACGTGATGTTAAAGCCTAAGTATTTACCTTTTAGATATTATATAGCTCAAGGGCCAAGGCACTACAGTGGCTCCATATCCTTCCTGTAGCACTTCTTCGTGACTAGCATCATATTCACAGCGTTCCTCTAATGTTACAGCTCAACAGGTCAAGACAGAGAGATGGCAATTCTAGGCCAGGTTAGAGTAAAAGGAGTAGAGCCACACATTCATCAGTCTAACGAGGGAAATATTCAAACACATTCACTTGATGGTCTTTCTTCTGAGTGACTGGAGACAAAGTTTAAGGTGAGATTTTTGTTACCAGTCTTAGTGCACATCTCAAAATTTTTTTTTTTTTTTTTCCTCCGCAAGAGTTTCCAGCAACTGTTGTGAAGTATTTAGCTTGTTTTGGCACTTGGTTTAGCTTCCAGTCCTTTGAAAACATCAGCTGTACCTTAGTAAGCCAGGAGTAATTTTGTGTGTGTGTGTGTGTGTGTGTGTGTGTGTAAATGTGAGCGGACTTTTATTGTTTTACCACGAGACCCGCAGACATGACGAAACAACCTGTTAATAAGGATAAACCAATCCTGTGACAGAAGGTGCAGGTGGTGGCATGTGAAAGCGTAAGGTATGTAGCAGGACTGAGGACCCTAAAGGAACGTGATGTTAAAGACTAAGCCGTGAGGTGGACGCTAAAAGATAAAGTTCTGCAGTTCACCAGCTGGACGGACAGCCACAAATCTCACACAGGTGGATGCGGTGTGTGAGGTGGCACGCAGCGGACCACACTTGAGCCTCAGAACCAGCGGCAGAAGAGGCAGTAAAGCGAGTGATCGAGAACATAGCACCAGAGAGAGGCGCAGAGGCAGCAGCCGGCCACCATGCCCTGCCAGAGGCGGTCACTTGCCGCGTCAGAACGGGGCGGCGGAGGTGTGGATGCCAGGGAGTATTCGGGCGAGGGGGTAGGAGAGGGCGGGGGTGAAGTAGGAGAGGACTGGGGAGAGGGGGTAGGAGAGGGCTGGGGTGAGGGGGTAGGAGAGGGCTGGGGTGAGGTGGGAGAGGGCTGGGGTGAGGTTGGGGAGGACTGGGGTGAGGTAGGAGAGGGCTGGGGTGAGGGGGTAGGAGAAGGCTGGGGTGTGGGCGTGGGTGGGGGCAAGGGTGGGGTTCGTTTCCCCTTCTCTCCACGCCTCCGACCCTTTCGGTCCTTCCCACGCCTTTCACCCTTTCGGCGTCTTCTTCGCCTTCGGTCCTTGTCACCATCGCCACCCTGCTCCTGCTGCTCCCATCCCTCCTGCTGCTCCCATCCCTCTTGCTGGTCCCATCCCTCCTGCTGGTTCCATCCCTCCTGCTGGTCCCATCCCTCTTGCTGGTCCCATCCCTCTTGCTGGTCCCATCCCTCTTGCTGGTCCCATCCCTCTTGCTTGGACCTGTCTTCCTGATGGTTCCAGTCTCTTTGGGTCTTATTACGGTGAATTTTTCTTTGTTTTCTCTCGGTTATTTTCTGTGAAGCTGTAATTATGTTGGTGTGAAAGGTACTGAGCATAGATTAGTCCACAACTACCGGGGTTGAAGGGGATGGGGAGGAGACTAGTACACACACACACACACACACACACCCACCCACACACCCACACACACAGCTCTGCCCCACTACAAATTACTCTACTCATACAAACACAGTAATCATTTGGCAACAAGGGAGATTGGGCAGCTTCCTTCTTCACTGCTCGTTGATTTCTGGGCCTTTAAGTACCAAGTTATTATTTCGCCATCTGAGAAATATTGTTCAGTGAAATGTATAGAGCAGATGAAGTGTAGAGCAGTGAAGTGTATAATATTCAGTGAAGTGTATAGAACAGATGAAGTGTAGGGCAGCGAAGTGTATAATGTTCTGTGAAGTGTATACAGCAGATGAAGTGTAGAGCAGTGAAGTCTATAGAGCAGATGAAGTGTTGAGCAGTGAAGTGTATGGAGCAGATGAAGTGTAGAGCAGTGTATAGTGTTCAGTGGAGTGTATAGAGTTAATGAGTGCATTGTCTGAATTCACTCTCACGACAAGCATTTATTTACGTCCCTCTGTATGTTTATCTTCTGTGTGTGTGTGTGTGTGTGTGTGTGTGTGTGTGTGTGTGTGTGTGTGTGTGTGTGTGTGTGTGTGTGTGTGTGTCTTTTGTTTTCGGTTTGGTGTTAAGACAACCATATTCAGAACACTTTGGCATTTTTATGGATTACATAAATATATAGACAGACGAAAACTAACATCACAATAGACATGATTCTATGTCTGGAGACAAATGAGAGCACACTGAGGTGGTTTGGCCACGTGGAGAGGATGGAGAGTGAAAGACTGACGAGGAGACTGTATATGAGTGAGGTGGAGGAGGGGGGTGGGGGGCGGGGAGGTCAAGGATGAAATGGAGGGATGGAGTGGAGAGGCATATGAGAGAGGGGGGTGTGAACTGGGAGCAGGGCAGTGAAATGGCGGGGGACAGGGCGACATGGAGGAGATTTGTTTGTGGCAATGGATAGATAAATAAATAGATACAAATGAGGGCGGGATACACTCGGGCAAGGGAGTGGAGGGAGAGGCGTCATGACCCCCTCCACCTCCCTAGGGACTTGCGCATCACCTGACCTGCTGCCGGGTTGTAGGTCGTGCATATTTGGGTGTGAATTCTTGCTCAGTAAAGTGGCTCCCTACTACCTCTTCCTTGGCGGTTTATTTTTGGATCCGGCTGGTTAATATCATTTTGTAGCTTACTTATGCAGAGTACGGAATGCGAGAGAGATCTAGGAGTTATGATTAGTAACGACCTTAAATCAAGGCAACAGTGTATTAATGCGAGAAATAAAGCAAAAAGGGTCCTAGGATTTATTTCGAGAAGCGTGAGCAATAGATCATCTAAAGTAATACTAAAACTTTATCTAGCATTAGTAAGACCACATTTAGACTATGCAGTACAATTTTGGTGTCCTTACTATAGAATGGATATTAATTCGTTAGAAAATGTACAGAGAAGAATGACAAAAATGATACATGACGTCCGGAACCTGTCATATGAAGACAGACTGAAAAGACTAAGTCTGCATTCGCTAGAGAGGCGTTGAGTAAGGGGAGACTTAATTGAGGTGTTTAAGTGGATGAAGGGTATAAATAAGGGAGATATTAGCAAGGTACTTAAAGTGAGCGTACAGGATAGAACTAGAAATAATGGTTTCAAACTAGAAAAATTCCGTTTCAGTAAGGAAATAGGTAGAAATTGGTTTGGTAATAGAGTAGTAGACGAATGGAATAAGCTATCTAGTAAAGTAGTTGCTGCCTCTTCCATTGAGAGTTACAAACATAGGCTAGATAAGCATATGACAAATAAGGGGTGGATATAGAATAAAGAAAATCTTATAACCAATACTAATTCATAATTTTTTTCTTTTCAGGTTACACTATGATAGTCTCTATTCTCCTTTCACACTTTCCTGTAAAATGTCCACGCCAGTTTTTCTATAGGGCGTGGTGTTCTTTCTGACTTTTTCCTGCCGGCTTCGGCTGGAGGGTTTGGAGGGCGGGGGAGAGCCTTCTTCTTTGCTATCCTTATCTCATTCTAGTAGTTCATTTACTTTTCTCGGAGCTGCCTAGCATGGGCCAACCGGCCTACTGCAGTTATCCTCTCTTCTTATGTTCTTATAAAAAATGATAGTAACCTATAAGTAGCAAAATAAATTGCTTAGGAAGAAGAGGTGTTTGGGAGCTTCCTTAACGTGCGAAAATAAGGACCTTACCACAGTGATAAGACAAAGGTTGTAGTCATGCAAATATACATACAAAAAAGTACAATATATATACGTACATGCACACATTCATACATACATACATACATACATAAAAAGACATACAAAATATATACATACATACATACATACTACATACGTACATGCTTACAATTAGGTACACATGCATACACACATACATGGACACACATGCAAACAAACGGATTCATACATACACACATACATACATACATCCATACATGATAACTAAGAGAAATATTTCTCTAGATGATTTCCTTTGTTTTCTATTAAAATTTCTAACTCAAATAAATTCATGTGCATAGTGCAGAAAAATTAACTGAAGAAATGATTTTTGAGAGAGAGAGAGAGAGAGAGAGAGAGAGAGAGAGAGAGAGAGAGAGAGAGAGAGAGAGAGAGAGAGAGAGAGAGAGAGAGAGAGAGAGAATATGTCGAAAGATGAATCGCTATGAAGAAGTAGAGAGGATTATGAACTTACATCAAATTAGCCTCTCTCTCTCTCTCTCTCTCTCTCTCTCTCTCTCTCTCTCTCTCTCTCTCTCTCTAAGTAATCAGCTAATCAACACGTTTGAACAAATACAAGCTTGTTTGTTTTTGTCGCACGCACGCACGCACTCACACGCACACACACACAGGTTCCACCATACACGTGAGAGGAAGCGGGCACCTCACTGGTCAGGGGGCGGGGGCAGCCAATGAGAGGCCCCCTTCCCAGCGACCACGGGATAGAGCCACCCTGGGGTCCACCTCAAGAATCAGTTCTTCGCTGGCTTGACTGTCGGTCGCTTCTCTTTGCCAGTTGACCACACACTACCCTTAAACATCTCCCCCAGCCCTACAGTACCCCAGTCCCACGGTATCCCAGCCCTACAGTTCCCCAGCCGTACGTTACCCCAGCCTTACTGTACTCCAGTCTTACGGTACCCAAGCCCTACGGTTTCCTAGCCAACTCCAGTCCAGTCCTCGCAACTCCAAACTCTTGCCGTCATCATGGCCTCCGTGCAACAGCAGGACGACGCTATGCAGATTTTTATAACAAGCCTGAATAAGTACACTAAGATCACCGTCCCGCTTGACTATGAGGTAATGGATCTGAAGAAGTTTATTCAGGTGAGGAACGTCGCTGCGGAGGCCGCCGTCCAGGTACAACAGATGTGGGAAGGAGACCTGAACGCATGGCATGAGAGCAGTTACAGTTCCAGCTCATGGGAGGGGAGTTGGGGCTTCAGTGACTCTCCTTCCATCTCCAATTCCTACAACTCCAGCTCGTGGCAGGGGAGTTGGGGCTTCAGTGACTCTCCTTCGAACTCCAGTTCCTACGGTGCCAGCTCATGGCAGGGGAGTTGGGGCTTCAGTAACTCTCCTTCAAGCTCCAATTCCTACAGTACCAGCTCATGGCAGGGGAGTTGGGGCTTCAGTAACTCTCCTTCAAGCTCCAATTCCTACAGTACCAGCTCATGGCAGGGGAGTTGGGGCTTCAGTAACTCTCCTTCAAGCTCCAGTTCCTACAGTACCAGCTCGTGGCAGGGAAGTTACGGCTTCAGTAACTCTCCTTCAAGCTCCAATTCTAACAGTACCAACTCATGGCAGGGGAGTTGGGGCTTGAGTAACTCTCCTTCAAGCTCTAATTCACACAGTACCAGGTCATGGCAGGGGAACTGGGGCTTCAGTAACTCTAATTCCATCCCCAATTCCTACAGTACCAACACTCATTCCGGATGGTCTGGCAATTATTATAACTCTGGCCCTAGTTTTCACGCTGAGAACTGTGGTAATGAGAGTCGGGGCCAAGAGGAGTACATGGGCGGTATTCCCGACGAGGTGATGGAACTCGTTTGGGATTATTCCAGCAACGGTGATTCAAGTTCCAGCGATTCTGCCTCTAGGAATTCCGAGGATGAGACTGTGGAGCCCCCGTTCAAGAAGCAACGAACCATGTAACTGTTGATGACGAGGACAGAGAGGACTTCCCGTTTCTGCTGACATGATCCGGTTTGAGTCTGTGTGTGTTTTAGTGTTGTGGTGTTGGAGAATTTTAAGGTAATTGCTGTTCTGACGATCATTATTTATCTACCTCAATTCAAGCTCATTTTTAGTATGTATATATTTGTGCGTGAATCTTAAGATACACTGCCAAGCCCTGTGATGTATCGATGTAGGATGTAATCTACTAATGTATACTGTGATGGATTTATGTGCTTACTGTGATGTATTGATGTTTTAATGTCAATACAGATGCATCCAATGGTCTGCTGACTAAATTTTTGTGATAGGTGTGGTGACGGATGCTGTGATAGGTACTGTGATATGGTGATGTATGTACACTGATACCTGATTGAATTCTGTGATAGGTGTGCTAACGTATGCTGTAATAGATACTGTGATGTACTTATGTATAATGTGAATACTGAAGTACTTCCTGTTCCAGTGACTATGATAGAAAATTCTTTGATGAATGTAAAGCTAACTGATTTTACCATTGATTTTTTTTAGTGTCTTTCTGTTGATCTTAGTTACATGACATTATAAAGACTGTCAGTACTGAGGTTGCTACTGACAATGATAAATATAGGTCTGAAGAGTTTTACATATTGGCCAAACGAATGTGGAACTTTGTATTTTCCACAGTTTTGTCCTTCTGCAGTTTATTTCAAGGAGTTCACTGGTTGGATATGACAATACTGGGACCATACACCCTTGTGGTAGCACTTCTTCGTGAATAGCATGGTGAATATTGAAGCTGCAACTTAAGATTCAATATAAAGAGATGTCAATTTTAGGCCGTGTTAGAGCAATGAGGATTGTGTAATAAATGGAAGCTTTTTTTTATTATATGTTTTTAATGGTTAGGGCAAAATTGATCACTTTTACCTACAGGGATTTCATAGATGTAAGCTGTTTTTGTTCAGATATTTATTTATATATCTGTCATAGTTGTAGGTTTAAATTAGTTACTTTCTATGTACAGGGAGAGTAAAACTGTATATTTTATAGCTTCCTTCATCAATATATTTTTTAATTATTTATCATAGTGGAAGGTCTAAGCTATTTTTATTCAGAGTTTCTCATTTATCTTTGTATTATATCATGCTGTGATACATGAAAAGTTGATTATTTTTGAGTTGCTCAATAATTTTAAGTCTAGTATAGATTTTAGAGTAATTTTCAACTTCATTTTTATTTGACAGTTGGAAGAAATTGGGAAATCCATTGAACTTTGCTGTCAGAGAATATTTTGCATTAAATTCAAAGTCAGTGCTACGTAATTCAGAAAAAAAGACAGGCTAGGTAAGGTTGGTTTTAGTGGCTTTTTATGTCTTTTTACTTTTCACCTCATAGCACTGCTTTTTTATTGGCTGTTTTTTTGTGAAGTTTGTAAGCATGCAATTACTCTGTCAATAAAGCAAAGCAAATTTAATCATGTTTTTATATGCCCTCTTCTATAATTCACTGACTATAACAGCTATGACTATGGTAATGTATAAATAAAAGAGGAAATATAATGGACTACAACCAGATCCTCGCTATCTTGGAACTGCAGATCAATCTAAGCATAAAAAAAAGTCTAAATTTGAATGGAATCAATCAGTTTTTCTTAATAATAAACTGTCAAGTTTCCACCATGTAACGGAATAAGGAAAATAATGATAAATGAAGATAATTAGATGAGGATTTGACGCTTAAGAAATAAATGGTACTATGAAAAGTGAAGGGATTTCAGGAAGATAAAAGTTTTGGTGAAATTTTGATGTTTTGTGATGACCTAGGAACAGAGCACACCCCAGGAGTCCATACATCCATAGCCAGACGCATATACCCCCAAAGTAAACATTCTTTTTCCAACACCAAAATCTCACCAAGACTTATTTTTCTCTGACTCTGATATAAATACACAGACTACAGCCTTCGTGGAGGTGCAGGCAATAATAAACACATGGAATAAACATCACCTAAATGAAACCAGCCTTATTCTTAAACCAACTTCTTACCAAATTTCTTGACTTTTCCCTGACAAACTCTACACACACATACATCTATAATTTTTTCTTTATGTCAAGATAAAATCTACACACACAAACATCTACCATCGTAAGACCAGCTTAAATCACAAAAGATCTTACACAAAAAATATTAAAAACTTAGCAGCATCCATCTTACGGGAAAGATCTTTATTTCTTACTCATACTGAGGAACTATGAACGTAAACAAAGTCCGCCATCTTGAATTCGGCGACTCTCTCTCCCCCTTGCCAATTTCTCAGCCTCGAGATGACTATTAGCGACCGGAGAAACGCAGGGCCTAAGACAAGCCAACTTTAAGGCCAGTATTTCGCCATGGAATCTGCCATCATCGCATAAATGACGTGAACAGAATTGCCCATTGTTTTTTGGCGTTGTGAGATAACCGAAACATACGTGCTTCCTATGTGTCAACAAGTGGGTTGGTGGAGGGTTAATGCCTCTCCCCGTAAAACAAATAACTCACAGTCAAATGGCCACCCCTTACGGGATTATGGCGTCTGGTAATAGATAGATAGATAGTAAGAAAGTATCATCAATCTCATCATCATCATCATCATCATTATTATTATTATTATTATTATCATCATTATTATTTTTATCATCAGAAGTGGTTGTGGCATAAGTAGTAGTAGTAGTTGCAGCAGTAGTAGTAGTAGTAGTAGTAGTTGTAGTATTTTTTATTTTACCGTTAGTACAAGCCCCATCGCTCTAGGGAACGTTGTTGCTGAAGGCCAAGCAGGAAGTGCACATGAGGGCAAAGGAATATATGAGTACTGATGCATATATGGGGCTAAAATTGTCATTCTGAATACAATAATAAACACCGTGAGAAAAGACGGTATTATATGAGAAAGAGTAAAACACACACACACACACACACACACACACACACACACACACACACACACACACACACACACACACACAGAACAGAGGGTGGGAATATTGTCCACTGCACCAAGATCTGTAATGAAGTAGGTACAAGAAACAGACAAGAAAAAATCATGGGGTGTAAAGAGGGCAATAATGGGACAATTAACGATATGATGGGGTAATGAGTCAGCCAAGGGAGCGCTACAGAATTTGCAGGGCTTGTCTGTGGCCGGCCAGCGATACCCCAGGCGAATGCAGGCGACGAAAAACATCACAGCGGCGGGTGAGGGTGGGGTGCTTGCCAAAGATGTGCCGCACCCCGGGGCAGTTGGCATAGTGCTGGATGGTGACACTGGTGGCACGTTCAGCATCAGTACGCAGGTCTAGGTCCCCCTGCCCCCGCCCCCAAAGGCTACTCAAGACAGTGGCCTTGGAACAGGGAGGCGAAGGGCAGGGAGGGGTAGGTGCACGCAGCTAAGGCCAGACGATGTGCCTGGTCGTGTCGGTTGTGACCAACGTGGCTGGCATCCAGATAAAAGTGTGCCTGAGATCGACGGCGTGAAACTGATGAAGTCGGGAGGAGAGACGGGTAAAGAGGAGGCAGGAGGGGGGTTGTGAAGAAGGGCGAGGGCTGCATGGGAATCGTTGATGATTAGGCCTGAGAGATACTGAGAGAGAATGAAGCCACGGGCAGAGATAAGAGCAGACAGTTCACACTGGGTACTACTGGCCCAGTTGGGGAGACGGAGGGAGGTTAGGGAGACGGGAGAGGGAGATTTATTGAAAAAAAAAAATCTAAAATAAATAAAAGAAAAAAGAAAATAAGAAGAGAGGATAACTGCAGTTGGTCCAAGTTAGGCAGCACCTACGAAAGTATGACTAAACTACTAAAATAAGTCAAAGATACCAGAGAAGAAGGCTCTCGCCCATCCACCAACCCTTCAGTCGAAACATTAAAAAAAAAAAAAAAAAAGCCAGAGGGAACACCAAGCATCAACAGAAAATATGACGTGGATAGATAAACTGATCCCCTGTTCTGCACTTGGTATTTTTTCTATACATACCACACATTTCTCTGTCTGGTAATGCTACATGATTCCCTTCTAAGAGGTCCTATCCCATCATTATTTTTCGGGCGGTGCAACTGGTACAAACCATTAGGGTTTTCTTTGGATTCTCGAGCAACCTTAATTTCACAGCCTCGCTTTGCTTTTTTAATCAACCTATTCAAAATCGAGTGTCGATTACGTAAGTGTTCCTTTCCTTTTTTCTATATACTCCTATTCTTTGACCTGAGAAACTTTAATCTGCTGTTTTCCATCTCGGCTCTGATTTATTTGTTCTATAAACGCTTTTGAAGGGATATATATATTTTCTGGCATCTGTGGTTTTTATTTACTGGCTCATCGCATTTCTCACTGACCGAAAGGTTACTTGATAACCGACCTGAATTAATTTCCGTGACCTGAGCTACACTCCCACCTAGATCCTGCCCCTCACCTAAGACCTGAGCTTTCCCAGTGACCGCAGTGACCTTACGTACACTGCCTGTCCCTAACCTATGACCTGAGCCACCTCACTGACCTCACTCCCTAAAGTAACCCGTCTGCCCATGGGTTGCGATTCTGAAATAAGCTCTTAATCCATCAAAGATTCTACACAAAAAATTAGGAACAGTCGATCGGTGTTTAGTTGAACGATTATTCCAACTAAACCTTATCTTAATTTCTTTTTGGTTACTGTTTACAAGGCGAGGCAAGCAGCACCCGCCTTGCCATTAACAAGGACAAATCATCAGCATATATATGAATAGAATGGGTAGGGTACTTGCGGCTGCTGAATTAAGGGTTGCAGTGATGGAGAACTTAGGAGGGATAGGTGGACGGTCAGTAGTGGCAAAAGATGTATAATGAAGAGCAGTTGTACGTGCCCACACTGGAGCAGAGGGGCAATAGGGACAGGTGTGAGGTCGGTTCGGATCCTCTATATCCGGATTGATCGTTGCTATCCTTGTCTTATTCTCGAGGTGTCCCTCCTTCCCTTCCCTCTTTCTCGATACCCTCATTCTGTCTTTTCTCATATTCTCCTTCCCTTTTTTTACCCACATATTTCGCAATAAAAATAGTGAAAGGAAATGATAAGCAGCGAATCATGGCACATAGGCCGTACTTGAGAAAAAAAGCAAAATGGTAGAGATGGCAAGCAGTGAATATTCTAAGTATGTAATGGAAGGAGCATATTCGATACAGTGAATATTCAAAGCGTACACAACACGGCCATCCCTTGTAAAGTAGACGCGGCCACAGGGTATATGAGCCGCCAGGAGTTCATATAAGATTTAGTTGTTCGCTCGCTCTCACGTCGTTCGGATCTCCTTTCTAGTCTATCTGGCGCTACTCTACTCTATCTTGGTTAACCGTACGTTACTTCAGCCAACTCCAGACAAATCCATACAGTTCCACACTACTCCACTTTACTCCAGACTAATCCATTCAATTCCACGCTACTCCAGTCCACTCCATATTAGTCCATTCAGTTCCACACTGCTCCACTCAACTCCACAATACTCCGCTCGACTCCAGATTGTTGCCTACGTCATGGGTTCTTCTACCTCTGACCAACAAGTGGAGGAGATTTTGCACACACTGGAAATAAGTCTAGAGAAGTACAAGGCTATTATCAAGCAGCAAGACTTTGAGGTGATGGACCTGGAGAAGTTCGTCCTCGTGAAGAACGTCATCGTAGAGACCACCCTCATTGTAGAACAGAGACAGAGAATGGACGAGGACGCAGGAGAAGACTCACCCGGCGACGAGAGCGAGCATCCTTCCTACACCACCGAAGGAAGAAAAAAGAGGCTGATCAAGAGGAAGACGCGAGATGAGAGAAGGAGGACGAGGAGGAGATCCAGGTTTACCGAGGATGACATTAACGACGATTGGAGCTTAGAGGGTGAGAGTTCCAGCTCCAGTGAGTCAAGTTCCAATGACTCAAGTTCCAGTGACTCAGGTTCCAGTGACTCAAGCTCAAGTGACTCAGGTTCCAATTATTCAAGTTCCAGTGACTCAGGTTCCAGTGATTCAAGCTCCAGCGACTCTAGTTCCAGTTCGAACGATTCGGGTTCTGACAGTTCCAGCTCTGACGACTCCAGTTCCGACGACCAGAGTTCCAGTTCCAGCAAGGCGAGTGAGGAACCCCCATCCAAGAAGCTCCGAACAGCCTTCCCTCGTGTACCCGACGAAGAGGGGGGGATATCCGTCTCCAGTTCTGACGATTCTGGTTCAAGTTCTGACGATGAGGGTTCCGAGAGTGGGAGTGAGGCGCCCCTGACCAAGAAGTGTTGAAATTCATTGTGGTGTTTCAAAGAAGTGTTTTAAGTACGAAGAAAGTGTTTGGTGTACAATGGTCAAAGGAAAAGGTGATTATAGTGTCCTGAAGCGTTTAAACCATTTCGATGATGTGTTTATCGCCTTTATTCTTGCTATTTGCGATTTTTTTTTTTTTAATCTTAGGACAGATTTCTAGCAGTGTAAGGGCTGAAAGTGTTAGTGGTGCTCCAGAAGTGTTTTAAGTTCCAAGAAAAGTGTTTGTTGTTGTTGTAATAGTCATGTGGAAATGTGGTATTAGTGTATTGAAGTGTTTAAACTATTCCGATTACGTGTTTTTACGACGTGCTGTTTACGATTTCCTTTTTTTATAAATTTAAGACGGCCCTCTAATGATGTAGGCTGTTAATGAGAGCTAAATGGTCTGAAAATAGTGATAATAATTCAGAAAAACACGTGACCAGTTTGAGAGAATGGAATGACAAAAAAAGAAAGAAAAAGGTTGTGTGATAAAGTAACGTCTAAGCTTAATGAAAAATGTTTGTGGTGTGGTAGTAATGGTAGAAGAATGAGAAGAAAATTGTGTGGTATTGGTATTAATCCGATTTGTTATTGAGAAGTTGTATTGGTGTGGTGTTAATCCGATTTGTTAATGAGAAGTTGTATTAGTGTGGTGTTAAGGATTTTCTGTACAGCATGAAGTGAAAAGGTTGTCTGACGATGTGCTCAAAGTTAAAAAAAAGTGTTTGTTTTGTGGTGACAGTGTGGTGGTGTGTGGCAGTGTGTTAGGGTGTATTATGTGTGAGGTGAGATGTGGCAGTGTGGGCCGGTGTGTGTGTTGAGGTTGGGCGGTTTGTGGTAGGGTGTGTGTGTGTGTGTGTGTGTGTGTGTGTGTGACGGGGTGTGGCAGCGTGAAGTATGTGCTGTGTGTAGGTGTGTTGAGATGGGTTAGTGTTTGTCTGGTAGGTTGTAACATTGTGTGCTAGGGTGTTGTAATGTGTGATGAGGTGTGGCACAGAGTGAGGTAGCGTCTTGTAGTGTGTGTGTGTGTGTGTGTGTGTGTGTGTGTGTGTGTGTGTGTGTGTGTGTGTGTGTGTGTGTGTGTGTGTGTGTGTGTGTGGTAGGATGGTATTGTGTGTGAGAATTTTTTTATTATAGCAGACATACACACTTTAGATCTAATTCATTTGTAGTGTATCTATTTTTACTTTTATATTTTTATCTATTAATGTTAAGGTATACTGCCATGTCCTTTGATGAATTAATGAATACTGTGACGATTTGATATATACTGTGATTACCGATGTGGCGTATACTGAGATTGATGATGTGGTGATAGGCCTAAGTATACTGTGATAACGTACTCTTTTATGTACTGAGATGCTGTACTATACTAGTGTACACTGAAGTATAACCCTTCTGTGATTTTTTTTTTTTTTTATATATCCGCTGACTGAGAGAAAGCTGTGGTAGGTATGCTGATGTATACTGTAATAATTGAAGTACCAGTGATCCATTGACTAGGAGAGAGAATTCTGGGATCTGTATAAATATGATTGATTTTACCAGTTAGTATTCAGCTCCTTACTGTTTATCTTTCGTGTATTGTTTTGAAAGTCTGTCAGTAGTGAGATTTCTATCAAGGCTAGTTGATAACTCTAAGTTTTACGAGTTTTACGCAGTCCAAACGATTTTTTAGTTTTAGCTGTATTTTTTCACAAAGTATAGTCATCTGGGAGTATGCACAAAAACAGTGACTTAGAAATGCGTGATGAATGAAACTTGATTGACTTTACGTGCCGGTAATTCAAAGTTGTAGCTCTAGTTTCTAATGGCAGTGGCGGAGGAATGTGCTCTTTAAGTGTTTTCTAGTTACTAATATTATTGTTATTTTGGCTTGATGCTGAATTTGGCTTTGACAGGGCTTTCTATGATAAATATAAAAAAAATTCAATGGTAGTTGTAATACTGAATAGTTTTACACACCAATAAGTTAAAGTTGTTGGTTAAAGCTGTTTCTTAGTCACGATATTTTTACGTTATATTTTTATTGTTTTCTAAGGACGAAAATTTTGGATGGTGACGTATATATTGAGATAAGTTATTCTGGGAAAAATGTTGAGTTGATTATGAATGCAGAGTTCATAATAATATCTCTACAGGGATGTTATTATTATTATTATTATTATTTTTTTTTTTAGTACTTGACACAATCTATGGCCTATGTATCTTTTTGAAGTGTCTTCCCCTGTGATGAAATATTCTCTGATGCCTGGTATGTTTCAGTTTTTTATTTTTTTTTTCCAGTCTAGTTATTTTTAGTGGCATATTTTCTTACCTTTTTATTTGTCTGTATATTACTTTTTGGTGTAATTGTGGTGTTTGGATTTATTTAGTTGCATCGTCAATAAAGCAAAACAAAACACTTAATTCCATAGTTTTAAATACCTGTTGTAACCGTATATAGATAAAGGTGTATGAAGGTGTATAAAGGTGTGTCAATAAAGGTGATAAATATTTCATAATGAAGGTACTGCGACGGTAATAAATGAAAGGAAAGAATAACAACTGAAATTACATGAAACTCTGACTAAATAGGCTTTATGGAGATCAGAATTGTGGTGAAATTTTGATGGCTTATAATAATTCACAAACCAAGCACAATCCGCAAGTCAATATTGTTAGTTAATATTGTTTATAGTACACCAAAATCTCACCAAGACTCTCTATTTCTCGCTAATACTGAACACACACACACACACACACACACACACACACACACACACACACACACACACACACACACATGCTTCTAGGTTCTGCGACATGGCAAAAATGATGAGGAGCCGCAGAAAAAATAAATATAACTTAGGAGAAACAACTTTGATCTTAAGACAAATTTCTCAGCAAAGATCTTGACATTACCATTGAATCTTCAGACGGACATACATCAGCTTCAGTATTAAAAAAAAAAAAAGTTCCAGAAAAAGCATAAAGTTAACATCTTTCTTTTGGGAAAAATTATCTTACGTAGTCCATCACTTGAAGGAAAGTTGTACAATAAAGGAAGGAAAGTATATAATAAAAGGTAATAAAGTATATAATGAAGGGAAAGAAAAGCTATAATAAAGAAAGGTGAAATACGACACATATCTGATACCAATTATCCTTTTATCTGGCAGCATTAAAGAGAACAATAATTACGATGATGAAAAGACTGAGAGGAATAAAGCTGGTAATAAAGAGAAATAATTAACACAGTAAAGGTGAGAGTACATAAAATAAGTACTGAGTGGTGAGGGAGCAATACCCCAGGCGAAAGAAGGTGGCGTGTTTGCCGTATATGTCTGACTAAGAAGTGTTTGTCTTCGCTGTGTCGCATCCCCAAGCTAGTCTATAGTGCTTGACGGAGATACTGGCGGGTCATTCACCATCAGTACGCAGATCTAGGTCCTCCCTGGCCCCCCTCCCGAAGCATTTATCTGTGAGTCGTCTTGGGTATGGGGAGGCGGATGGCAGGGGAGAGAGGGTAACATGCAGTTGTGGTAGGGAGGTCAACCTAGCTATTTAGGGTGTGGCCGAAATGGACGGGATTCGAGATCAAGGCCATTCGTAAATTGAAATCGCGAGTCTGATGGAGACGGGAATAGATGAGGAATAAAGGAAGGGAGAGGAGAAGTTGAAAAGAGAGGAGGTTGAGAAAAAGGGCAAGGGTTACGTGGGAATCGCTGATAATTAGGGGACTGCAGAGGCAGGAACGCGGCAACAGTGTTTACAAAGATGGACCACCGTACTCGTAGTAGGTGTGCAGCTCTTGCACTTTTCCAACTTCAAGATGAACCCTCACGGCCGCGATTTAGTTCCTGTGAATAGGTCTTTACTGCCACCCAGCTTTCCGGTGGCTTCAGGGGCTGTATGCATAAATTTTCTTAAACATAAATCACGTACAAGATTCCTTTACCTTTAACTCATACTTAAATAAACACACTTTTATACTTGTGCTTATATCAGATACACCCAAACTGGAATGAACGCTAAAGTCAGATTATTTGTGGTAGTAGTGTAAACAAGATGTCGTATTCGTCTTCGTTCCCAGAGCTTTGCCTTGTTCGGTGCTTCCATTTAAATCGGCCCGGCATCTTTCTCCCGATTCCGGCAAAAAAAGACCGACATGTCGGTCTCTCCATACCGACGAAAAAAGCGGCCGGAATTTCTACCGGGAAGCAAATTCCGGCAAAAAACGACCGCGATTTTGCTCGTGTGAACTGGCCTTTAGCTTGTTCCTGATTCCACAACTTAGATTTGGATTCTCATCTATAGATGCGTTGAAATTTCCTAGTTTAAGTTGTAAGCAAACATCTTGGAGACTGACTGACTTATCAAGATAAAAAACATTACCCCCTTCACCTCTATGAGGAGAGGGCTTATAGGAAAGGAGAGAATGGAGGAGGAATACGAGAGAGAGAGAGAGAGAGAGAGAGAGAGAGAGAGAGAGAGAGAGAGACGGTGAGGGGGAGGCGATATGGAGAAAACGAAGATAGCAGTGGAGACTGGTGAACAGGAAGTAGGAGGGGCCAACACCCGTCTCGCCCCGCCTTCTGCTCCTCCTTTATTGTTCCCTCCCTCTCCACCACCCCCCTTCTTCTACATTCCTCCCCATCTCCCTCTCATTGATCTTTTCCTCCTCGTTATCTCTTTCCGTTCTATCTATCCCTTTCCCTCCCTCTCTCCCCTCTTCCCCCATCCCCACCTCTCTTCTTTTCTCTCCATCCTTCTCCCCTGTCTTCCTCCATCTCTACCTTTCCCCCCTCTCTTCTTCCACCCCCCCCTCTCTCTCTCTCCCCACTTTCGCCATCCCTACCTCTCCCTCATCTCTCCCCTCTCCCTTTTTCTCTTCTTCCCCGATTCCTACCTCTCCCACCTCTAATTTCCTCTTCCTCTCTCCCTTCTTCCTCCGCCTCTACCTTTCTCCTCCCCCCCTCCTCTCTTCTTCCCTCTCCCTCTCCCTCCTTGCAACCCTACATGAAATGCTCCTCAACTCTGTCACCTTAGCCATCAAAAATTGCACATAGAGAATCAAGCAATTTTCTTATAAACTTGAACACATGAAAACACAGGAAAAATGCACACCGAGTTCAAATTATCAGGAATTAAGATTTTTTTTTTTATCATATCTATATTATTTTTTACCACAAAAAATTAAGGGTACAATATTTATCCCACCAGAGCAGCGTTTGTTCAGTACTTGTAAGATTAAATTATTGCATTCACCGGTGCTAGAGAGGGTCGCCTTCACGTGGTGGCACTGATATAACTGGCGGCTCCACTGCCTGGTTATACAAACGTCCATCAACTCATTCCCTCTCCCGCGAAAGGAGGATGGTGGACTGTATATGGGTAGCTTACGCCTGTGGTTTATCAGGTTCAGGTGTCAGATAAGCTTAGAGATACCGGTACTACTACTACTACTACTACTACTACTACTTCCACTACTACTGGTGTTGCTGCTGCTATTACATTCACCACCCAAATTCATCATTCAAACTCTATCCAGTTAGTGGCTTAGAAATGAATGTGTGGATGGGAGTATAGGTATGGGTACACCTGACTACCTGACCCGCGTATATTAAGGTAGTGGCGGCGTCAGGTCAGTGGCTTTAGATTCAGACTGCTCTCTTCTGTAAAGCTTCTGGATATAGCAAGAATTAAGTAACACGTCATGGGGCTGAGGAGGTGAATTAGGTCAGTTTTGGCTGGTATGAATTTCCTTTTTTCCCCTTCTTTACTGAGTTCAAAGATGGTTGTTTTTGGTACTGAAAGGTCATCATCCTTCTATTTCTTTCGCTGTCTTGTTTCCTTCCCCCTTCCCCATTTTCCCCTCTTTCTTCCTTCTTTTCACCTACTTCCTCGTCTCCCCTTGTTTTCCTCTACTCTCTCTCTTTTCCTCCCCCTTCTATTCACCTATTTCCTCCTTTCTCCCCTTCCCCTCCCTCTTTTTCCGTCTTCTATTTCTCCCCCTTTTCCTCCCCTCTCTTCTCCTCACCTATTTCTTCTTTCTTCCCCATCCCCTCCCATTTTCCCCCCCCCTCTTCTCTCACTCCCATTTCCTCCTTCATTTCTTCCTCTGTTTTCCAAATGCCATACTTAACACCATCATCTCTTATATTATTCTAGTCAGTACCACTATCTACAGTAACAAAAAATTAATCAACTCTCATAATTTCGACTTTTTTTTTTTTATCTTTTATCATTTTTTTACCTTGGGAATTTTAAATGAAATGGAGAGTACAAAAATAAAGACTAAAAATAAATGAAGTAGATTATTTTTCCTGCTGATGATACTACACTCCTTTCACCTTAACTTGGCTCAGATTTTCGTCCTTTTACAGCTTATTTTACATGGTTGAGTGGCAGAATAATACTACGGCTCTACATCTTTCCATGACACTTCTTCGTGACTAGCATTGTATTCAAGAGTTAATTCATTGCTACAACACAGTATTCAAACTGGAGAGAAGGGAATTTTGAGATGGAAATTCTAGGCCAAGTTAATGTGAAATGAGTACAAGGATAGCCATACCTGATAGATGTTTGAGAAATTGATAGATAAAGGAAAAATGAAGGGATGAATAAAATAAATAAAGAATTGTTATCATCTTTACTAAAAATTTCACAGGAATATCATATCAGTAGAAAGACAGTCACATAAAAACAGTGGAAAGAAAACACATAAAAACAGCCATGGAAATCACACCAGCAGATAGACAACTCAAAAATAAAATTTAAAGAATATTACATAAAAAGTTTCAGTGCTCTATAAAAAACACTTGTCACGATAAACTGATAAATGATTGAAGTGGAGGGGGGGGGGTGCGTTGAAGGGAGGGCAGTGCAACCCCTTATGGGATAATTCGTCTCGTTACAGATAGATAGACACAGATAAATAGACAGACAGTTTCATAATAAATCCAATACCTATGTTCAAAGATTAACCAATTCGCTGACTAAAACTAAGAATCAAGAACTGACAGAAATTCAGCAAACGCTATACAGCAGTTACTATTTATAATAATGTACATCAGGCGCGCCCTAAGACCTAATTTTTCAGAGTAGTAGTAGTAGTTGTAGCAGCAGAAGCCCTAAGTTCTCCGTAACGTCACCTAACAGTATAAAACATCTCACTTCTACACCACAAACATTTTCCCAAACTAAAGCAGTTTATATCTCTGTGGTCAAAGCACATCAATAAGCTTCACTCTGACTATGGCACTTTTACTGTCAATCACCTTTACTACCACGTATCTTTATTACAGACATCATTTACTACTACTTTACTACCACATACCTTACCAAAACACTTTTTTATCAATACAACTTCATCTCCACATCACAGAAACTTCTCCATGGTCAAAACATCCCACTAAGCTTTCCACCAGCCTGTTAAGTGAGATGTATTTTTTTAGTTTAATCTTGCTACTTCCAGACGATTTAATTTAGATTAGGAGAGCTTTTTAACTGGAGGGGTTAGTAAACCCTTCATTAACACATTCACTGCCAGAAAACCTCCCTGGATAGAGCAAAAATCGTCTGGATATAGGGAAGAATAACTGGAAACTACGTCAATGGATATCAGGGACGTAACACTTTTATATCACGTCAATAAACACGCCAGCAAAACACTTTAGTCATCCTTCTCTGACCTTCAAGACTTCATTACATTGCTTCATTTCACGTAGTTCAGTGACAGATTAGGATAACTCTGCGGCTTTACGTTCTTTTCATGGCGCTTATTCGTGACTAGTATGATATTCTAGTGTAAAGTCACAATAAGCGGCACCTTTTCACCACTGGATTCTCTGCGTCGATACTGCGTTTCCTTGACGGAGCAGCGGCATCCTCGTCCTCCGAAGTGGAAGTGTCAGTAGAATCAGATCCTTCGTCAGTAGTGTCCGATTCGTCAGTAGAGGAATCATCGGTAGAAGAAGAATCCGAAGTAGACTCACTGGTGGCAGAACTCGACGCGTCACTGCTGGATTCGTCTGCAGAAATCTTGGTGTTGACAGTATCTTCACTTTCTAATTTCGAAGTGTTTGTGCTGGAACTATCGACAGGATCCTTGCAGTCCACAGGAGAATGAGTGTCCATGGCGCTGTTGTTGCTGTCAGAGACTTGCTGGTTCTCCCGTGGCTGTTCCCTGTCTGTCAGATTTCCGGCTGTCATATCTCCGGCGGTCTGGCGTCTAACTCTCTGCTCCGTGACTCTCCGATCTCCAACTCTCCTGACTCTCGTCCCACCGAGTCTGCTCCTGGGTTTCTGCGTCTGCGCTCTCCTGATGGCGTTATTGACGAGGACGTAACGACGCAGCTCACACTCAGGTTTAATGTTCTCGTAGATGGACAGGCTCAGCATCAAGGCCTCGTCGTTCTCGGCTTTCACTCGCTCGTCGTCCTCGCGGCAGGAGGTCGAGGACGAGCGGGAGGAAGCACTGATGTAGCCAGAAGTGTGAGCCATTTGGAGACTTTGCAGCTGGGTATGTTTGGAGTATCTGGAGACTTTGGAGATTGTTTGTTTGGAGATCGTTTGGAGTCAGCTTATATCGCCTGGAGTATGTTAGAGTTCCCTGTAGTGCCTGGAGAAGCCTTAGGGGACAGTCTGACGTTAGCTCAAGCACTCCGAAGACAAATGTGCTAAACCTGTAAGAGAGGCAGCTTATAACCCCCGTAGCTGCGATTTGAAGGTCACTTATTGGCGGACCTCCTTCCTGACCCCGCCCCCTCTCTGACCCCCTGCCTATCCTCTCACCTCCCGCCACACACACACACACACACACACACACACACACACACACACACGCACACACACACACACACACGTACACACACACACACACACACACACACACACACACACACACACAGGACCCAAGAAGCAGGTAGAGGATACTGACATACTTGGGCCTATGTTGTATGATTATCTTCCTTCAAATACACATAAGAAACATTTTCATCTCTCTCTCTCTCTCTCTCTCTCTCTCTCTCTCTCTCTCTCTCTCTCTCTCACACCAACCGCCAATACGGATGGTGACAGAATCTGGTCTATACTTTTTTATCCTAAAGAAAATCTGAAGAGACGAACCCCTCAGTTAAGCTTCAACCCCCTTATTGTTAAATTTCCATTGCTATTTATGTTCTTTTTTAATCTTGTGTACACTTGGGTTTATTTGATGCACTGACTTGTCCTGACGGCGGGATCGGCAGTACTTCGGTTTTCGGTTTTTCATGCACCAGTTTGGTTTGGGTATGTCTCGCCTCTCTCTCCCATTTGTAGTAACCTGTACACGGAATATTTCGAATCCAACCTCCTTACCACCATACCTCCTCAAAATCTAACTTGGTATAGGTATGTTGATGATGTGTCTTCCTTTTGGCCAGACATATACGCTAACTTTGACGATATTCTCACAAAATTAAATGCTTCGGTTCCCTTAATCAAATTTAAAGTTGAATGGGAAAATAATGGCTCCCTTCCATTTTTAGACGTATTGGTGCACAGGGATGAACTTGGGACACTTAGCTTTTCTGTATACAGGAAACCAACCCGGTGCAGTTTGTATATACATTATTATTCATATCACCACAGTTCAAATAAAATGTCAGTTATTTCTTCTTTTTCCCTTATAGTCCCCAACATCTGGATACGGAAAACTCTAATATATGGAAAATATTTTTAGATCTAAAATATCCCAATTGGTTTATAAGTCAAGAGTATTTTAAAGCCAGAAAAGCCTTTTTGTACCTAGGCCAAGATCACAAAGTCAACAAAATAAGCCATACATCACAGTTCCGTGTGTGTCAAATCTTAGCTTGGTGAAGTCTGTGAGTCATGATTTGGAGGTAAACATTGCATTTAGATATACTTCCACCTAAAGATCAGTATTAGTAAAGATTAAGCCCATTAGTAACGCAACTGCAGGGGTATACAAAATTTCATGTAGAGACTGTGATTTGGTTTATATTGGTGAAACTGGAAGGGATTTGGACACTGGCATTAAGGAACACAAGTATCCTTGTAAGATTGTATGTACCACTCTTGGTCTGTAGATCCACTGAAGAGGGCGATAGCTGTCGCCGAAACTGTTTGGAATACATCTTTTTTCGTCTGCCAGTGTGGGTTTTTGTATCCTATTTCATGGTCACGATACTGTGACTCTTCAGCCAACGCAGTGTACGTTCACTCTTCAGAAAACGACCATAAGATCGACTGAAATTCTAGCAAAATTTTGTACAAATGTAGTAACTATAAGAAACTTAGGATAGTGGAAGCTGTATTTTTTTTTTTTTTAATATGTCCGACTCAGGGCATAGGCTTCACAGCCTGCTATCAAGGCCCAGTAGTCCTCCTACATACATACACCTCTACTTGTCACCACTTCGGCGCTAACACCCACCGTCTATATTGAATACATGCTAGGGCTGTCGCATACAGGACTGGTGTATTGGTATTAGCGGGGGTATTTTTATGACTTGTCGGCGGGTCTTCTGGTAGATCAGTAAAGTCTGATTTTTTTTTTTTTTTTTTTTTTGAAATTCAAATCCTTAAACTGTTCCCTGCCTCAGCGAGGATTTCAGCCTGGGTTCAGTAGGACTGCAGGTCACCTCTCTACCGATTGGGCCACTACTCTTGGTCTCTAGATCCACTGAAGAGGGCGCAACTATTTGGAAACATCTTTTTTCGTATGCCAGTGTGTGTGTATCCTATTTCATGGTCAGATGGTCATGACAGTGCGACTCTTCATCTTCATCAGGCAATACACACGTTGTCCTGGGCGCTCTGGCGGTTTTCTTTACTATCGCTAAGTAGGTGGCTGTATTTTGTTTGCTCTTTCCTAATTTTAGTCTCGGAGACTTTGATGGATTTAGAGCTTATTTTAGAACGGTATTCCAAAGGGGAAATAGCTACCTTAGGGAGACAGAGGTCAGTGGGGATTCCCAGGTCAAAGGTAAAGGTCAGGAAACGGATGAGAATGTGCGGCAGGTCTCTCGGGAAGATCAGGTCTCAGGTGGGAGTGTAGTTCACGTGACGAAGATTAACTCAGCTCCAGTACCAAGCAGACGTTCGGCCAGTGAGAAATATAACGGAGTCAGTTATGAAAGGAATATATAGAACAATAAAACGTGGAGAGGAACACTTACGTAACCGGTACTCGATTTAAACAGACAAGTAAAGAGAGAGATACGAAAAGCAAAGAGAAGTTATGAAATTAAGATTGCTAGTGAATCGAAAGAAAACTGCAAGGGTTTTTATCAAATGTACCGTACGAAAAATAAAGATAGGATAGGACCACTCAGAACAGAATCAGGTGACATTACCAGTGAAGATAAAGAAATGTGCTCCATCCTAAATAATTATTTCATATCAGTATTTACCAAAGAAAATCTAGACCTGGCCCCTCAAGCAGCAAATATTTACGATGATAATACGGAAAATATTCTTAGTAAAATAACCATTAGTAAGGAGGACGTAATGAAAGAAATTAATAAGTTAAAACCTCAAAAATCGCCAGGTCCAGACGATGTATATGCAAAAATTGTAAAAGAAACCAAAGAAGAATTATGTCAGCCATTTTTAATGTTATTTAATGACTCTTTAATTTCAGGAGAAGTTCCAGAGGCGTGGGAGACCGCAAACGTAGTGCCCATCTTTAAAAAGGGTGATAAATCAGCTGCGTCGAATTATCGTCCGATAAGTCTAACGTCAATAGCTGGAAAAAATGCTAGAGTCAGTTTTGGCAAATAAGATTAGAGAACACTTAGAAAGATTCAATCTTAGAAATGAAAGTCAGCACGGATTCAGGCAAGGACGATCCTGCCTCAAAAACTTGTCATTCTACTCGGAGGTCTATGAGGAAGTAGATAACGATAAAGCTTACGATATTATTTATCTGTACTTTAAAGCTTTTGATAGGGTCCCACACGAAAGGTTAGTTAGAAAGGTTCGAGCACACGGTATAGACGGCGATATCTTAAAATGGATAGCATCTTGGCTGGAAGGACGAAAGCAGAGGGTATTATTAAATGGAACAAAGTCGAACTGGGGATTGGTAACTAGCAGTGTACCGCAGGGCTCGGTACTCGGTCCTTTATTATTTATTACATAAATAAATTATCTAGGATTAGGAGTTAATAGCAGTATCAGCAAATTTGCTGACGATACAAAAATAGGACGAATCATTAACTCGACTGACGATTGCCATAACTTACAAAAGGACCTCGATATATTGTCCAAATGGTCTAAAACTTGGCAAATGGAATTTAACGTTGAAAAAATGTAAAGTACTGAACGTAGGCAAGACCACTGGCGATACTAAATACAGCTTAGATAACAAAGAAATTAGCAAATCGGAATGCGAGGGAGATCTAGGAGTTATGGTTAGTAACAACCTCAAACCAAGGCTACAGTGTATTAACGCGAGAAATAAATCAAATAGGGTCCTAGGATTTATTTCGAGAAGCGTGAGCAATAGGTCATCAAAAGTAATATTGCAACTTTATCTAGCATTAGTAAGGCCACATTTAGACTACGCAGTACAATTTTGGTGTCCTTACTATAGAACGGATATTAACTCGTTAGAAATTGTACAGAGAAGAATTATACAAAAATGATGCATGATATTCGGAACCTATCATATGAAGACAGACTGAAAAGACTAAATCTGCACTCACTAGAGAGGCGTAGAGTAAGGGGAGACTTAATTGAGGTGTTTAAGTGGATGAAGGGTATAACTAAGGGAGATATCAGCAAGGTACTTAAAGTGAGCATACAAGATAGAACTAGAAGTAATGGTTTCAAACTAGAAAAATTCCGTTTCGGCAAGGAAATAGGTAGAATTTGGTTTGGTAATAGAGTAGTAGACGAATGGAATAAGTTACCTAGTAAAGCAGTTGCTGCTTCTTCCATTGAGGGTTTTAAGCATAGGCTAGATAAACATATGACAAATGAGGGGTGGATATAGAAAAAATAAAATCTAACATCCAACACTAATTAATTGTTTTTCTTTTCAGGTTACACTATGATAGTCTCTTTTTCTCCCTTCACACTCCTATAAATTGTCCGCGCCAGTTTTTCTATACATGTGTGGTGTTCTGGCTTTTTCCTGCCGGCTTCGGGTGGAAGGTTTGGAGGGCGGGGTAGAGCCTTCTTCTTTGCTATCCTTATCTCATTCTAGTAGTTCAGTTACTCTTCTAGGAGCTGCCTAGCATTTGCCAACCGGCCTACTGCAGTTATCCTCTCTTCTTATGTTCTAATGTAATTTTTACTCAAAAATAAAATGCCAGTTACCTGTGATCTATCTGGTACTAAAATTATTACCACTAAGAATGTGGGTTTTGGGTTAATACGAAAATAACTTAAATCGCTGCATAACTGTCTTCATATTTTACAAGAACGGGATGTAGAGAATCATAATTAGCGGAGAACAGTTTAAAGGATTTGAATTTTTTTCCTGTCTTCCTTCCTTCCTCTTCTGTCTTTCTTTCCTTCATTCTTTCCTCTTCCTTCTGCCTATAGGTGACTCTACACTGAGTGACAAGCCGAACGGTTTCCTGTACACCAGGAAACCATTTACTATGCTGGGTAGTAACCATATAACCAAATTATAACGCCTGGTTATTTAGTGAGTACTTAAGGACCTCCAATCGCATTGAGCCTGTGCAGGTTTATAACCAAGGGATGATTGGGATTCATTGCTCCCGTAATGCCAGTCAGGGATGAGTGAGGCTGGTCACTTTCATCTTAAATGTCAGAGCCAACCTGCCTAGCCCCTGTCTCCAACACTCTTCGTGGGGTAACACAGGATTGGATGATGGATGGAGAATTAATTATCTGATCTACCATGAGACCCGGGGACATATCATAGAAACACCCCCGTTAATACCGATACAGCATTCCTGTATGAGGCAGGCCTATTATGCACAGGCATTCTACTGTACTCGTATATGTACGGTGGATGCTTGCGTCTGTGCTGTCCTTGTTTTATTCTAGTAGTTTTGTCACTCTTGTATGAGCTGCCTGGCATGGATCAATTGGCTTACAGTAGTTATCCTCTCTTCTTATGTTGTTTTGTGAAAGTGTAAGGTTTTTAGTAGGACTGGGAACCCTAAAGGAACGTGATGTTAAAGCCTAAGTATTTACCTTTTAGATATTATATAGCTCAGGGGCCAAGGCACTACAGTGGCTCCATATCCTTCCTGTAGCACTTCTTCGTGACTAGCATCATATTCATAGCGTTCCTCAAATGTTACAGCTCAACAGGTCAAGACAGAGAGATGGCAATTCTAGGCCAGGTTAGAGTAAAAGGAGTGGAGCCACACATTCATCAGTCTAACGAGGGAAATATTCAAACACATTCACTTGATGGTCTTTCTTCTGAGTGACTGGAGACAAAGTTTAAAGTGAGATTTTTGTTACCAGTCTTAGTGCACATCTCAAAGTTTTGTTTTTTTTTCCCTCCCCAAGAGCTTCCAGCAACTGTTGTGAAGTATTTAGCTCGTTTTGGCGTTTGGTTTAGCTTCCAGTCCTTTGAAAACATCAGCTGTACCTTAGGAAGCCAGGAGTTTTTTTTTTTTTTTTTTTTTTTTGTGTGTGTGTAAATGTGAGCGGACTTTTATTACTTTACCACGAGACCCGCAGACATGACGAAACAACCTGTTAATAAGGATAAACCAATCCTGTGACAGAAGGTGCAGGTGGTGGCATGTGAAAGCGTAAGGTATGTAGCAGGACTGAGGACCCTAAAGGAACGTGATGTTAAAGACTAAGCCCTGAGGTGGACGCTAAAGATAAAGTTCTGAAGTTCACCAGCTGGACGGACAACCACAAATCTCACACAGGTGGATGCGGTGTGTGAGGTGGCATGCAGCGGACCACACTTGAGCCTCAGAACCAGCGGCAGAAGAGGCAATAAAGCGAGTGATCGAGAACATAGCACCAGAGAGAGGCGCAGAGGCAGCAGCCAGCCACCATGCCCTGCCAGAGGCGGTCACTTGCCGCGTAAGAACGGGGCGGCGGAGGTGTGGATGCCAGGGAGTATTCGGACGAGGGGGTAGGAGAGGGCTGGGGTGAGGTGGGAGAGGGCTGGGGTGAGGGGGAAGGAGAGGGCTGGGGTGAGGGGGTAGGAGAGGGCTGGGGTGAGGGGGTAGGAGAGGGCTGGGGTGAGGGGGTAGGAGAGGGCTGGGGTGAGGGGGTAGGAGAGGGCTGGGGTGAGGTGGGAGAGGGCTGGGGTGAGGTGGGGGTGGACTGGGGTGAGGTAGGGGTGGACTGGGGTGAGGTAGGGGTGGACTGGGGTGAGGTAGGAGAGGGCTGGGGTGAGGGGGTAGGAGAGGGCTGGGGTGTGGGCGTGGGTGGGGGCAAGGGTGAGGTTCGTTTCCCCTTCTCTCCACGCCTCCGACCCTTTCGGTCCTTCCCACGCCTTTCACCCTTTCAGCGTCTTCTTCGCCTTCGGTCCTTGTCACCATCGCCACCCTGCTCCTCCTGTTCCCATCCCTCTTGCTGGTCCCATCCCTCTTGCTGGTCCCATCCCTCCTGCTGGTCCCATCCCTCCTGCTGGTCCCATCCCTCTTGCTTGGATCTGTCTCTTTGGGTCTTATTACGGTGAATTTCTCTTTGTTTTCTCTCGATCATTTTCTGTGAAGCTGTAATTATGTTGGTATGAAAGGTACTGAGCATAGATTAGTTCACAACTACTGGGGTTGAAGGGGATGGGGAGGAGACTAGTACACACACACACACACACACACACACACACACACACAGCTCTGCCTCACTACAAATTACTCTACTCATACAAACACAGTAATCATTTGGCAACAAGGGAGATGGGGCAGCTTCCTTCTTCACTGCTCGTTGATTTCTGGGCCTTTAAGTACCAAGTTATTATTTCGCCATCTGAGAAATACTGTTCAGTGAAGTGTATAGAGCAGATGAAGTGTAGAGCAGTGAAGTGTATAATATTCAGTGAAGTGTATAGAACAGATGAAGTGTAGGGCAGCGAAGTGTATAATGATCAGTGAAGTGTATACAGCAGATGAAGTGTAGAGCAGTGAAGTATATAATGTTCAGTGAAGTCTATAGAGCAGATGAAGTGTTGAGCAGTGAAGTGCATAGAGCAGATGAAGTGTAGAGCAGTGTATAGTGTTCAGTGGAGTGTATAGAGTTGATGAGTGCATTGTCTGAATTCACTCTCACGACAAGCATTTATTTACGTCCCTCTGTATGTTTATATTCTGTGTGTGTGTGTGTGTGTGTGTGTGTGTGTGTGTCTTTTGTCTTCGGTTTGATGTTAAGACAACCATATTCAGAACACTGGCATTTTTATGGATTACATGAATATAGACACAGACGAAAAGTAACATCATAATAGACATGATTCTATGCTTGGAGACAAATGAGAGCACACTGAGGTGGTTTGGCCATGTGGAGAGGATGGAGAGTGAGAGACTGACGAGGAGAATGTATATGAGTGATGTGGAGGATGGGGGTGGGGGGCAGGGAGGTCAAGGATGAGATGGAGGGATGGAGTGGAGAGGCATATGAGAGAGGGGGGTGTGAACTGGGAGCAGGGCAGTGAAATGGCGGGGGACAGGGCGACATGGAGGAGATTTGTTTGTGGGAATAGATAGATAAATAAATAGATACAAATGAGGGCGGGATACACTCAGGCAAGGGAGTGGAGGGAGAGGCGTCATGACCCCCTCCACCTCCGTAGGGACTTGCGCATCACCTGACCTGCTGCCGGGTTGTAGGTCGTGCATATTTGGGTGTGAATTCTTGCTCAGTAAAGTGGCTCCCTACTACCTCTTCCTTGGCGGTTTATTTTTGGATCCGGCTGGTTAATATCATTTTGTACCTTACTTATGCAGAGTACGGCGATGTTAGAATTATTTAAGCAACATAAAAAATGATAGCAACCTATAAGTAGCAAAATAAATTGCTTAGGAAGAGGTGTTTGGGAGCTTCCTTAACGTGCGAAAATAAGGACCTTACCACAGTGATAAGACAAAGGTTGTATTCATGCATATATACATACACAAACATACAATATATATACGTACACGCACACATTCATACATACATACATACATAAAAAGACATACGAAATATATACATACATACACACATACTACATACATACATGCTTATAATTAGGTACACATGCATACACACATACATGGACACACATGCAAACAAATGCATTCATACATACACACATACATACATACATCCATACATGATAACTAAGAGGAATATTTCTCTAGATGATTTCCTTTGTTTTCTATTAAAATTTCTAACTCAAATAAATTCATGTGCATAGTGCAGAAAAATTAACTGAAAAAATGATTTTTTAGAGAGAGAGAGAGAGAGAGAGAGAGAGAGAGAGAATATGTCGAAAGATGAATCGCTATGAAGAAGTAGAGAGGATTATGGACTTACATCAAATTAGCCTCTCTCTCTCTCTCTCTCTCTCTCTCTCTCTCTCTCTCTCTCTAAGTAATCAGCTAATCAACACGTTTGAACAAATACAAGCTTGTTTGTTTTTGTCGCACGCACGCACGCACGCACGCACACGCACACACACACACACAGGTTCCACCATACACGTGAGAGGAAGCGGGCACCTCACTGGTCAGGGGGCGGGGGCAGCCAATGAGAGGCCCCCTTCCCAGCGACCACGGGATAGAACCACCCTGGGGTCCACCTCAAGACTCAGTTCTTCGCTGGCTTGACTGTCGGTCGCTTCTCTTTGCCAGTCGACCACACACTACCCTTAAACATCTCCCCCAGCCCTACTGTACCCCAGTCCCACAGTATCCCAGCCCTACAGTTCCCCAGCCGTACGTTACCCCAGCCTTACTGTACTCCAGTCTTACGGTACCCTAGCCCTACGGTTTCCCAGCCAACTCCAGTCCAGTCCTCGCAACTCCAAACTCTTGCCGTCATCATGGCCTCCGTGCAACAGCAGGACGACGCTATGCAGATTTTTATAACAAGCCTGAAAAAGTACACTAAGATCACCGTCCCGCTTGACTATGAGGTAATGGATCTGAAAAAGTTTATTCAGGTGAGGAACGTCGCTGCGGAGGCCGCCGTCCAGGTACAACAGATGTGGGAAGGAGACCTGAACGCATGGGATGAGAGCAGTTACAGTTCCAGCTCATGGGAGGGGAGTTGGGGCTTCAGTGACTCTCCTTCCAGCTCCAATTCCTACAACTCCAGCTCGTGGCAGGGGAGCTGGGGCTTCAGTGACTCTCCTTCGAACTCCAGTTCCTACAGTACCAGCTCTTGGCAGGGGAGTTGGGGCTTCAGTAACTCGCCTTCGAACTCCAGTTCCTACAGTACCAGCTCGTGGCAGGGGAGTTGGGGCTTCAGTAACTCTCCTTCAAGCCCCAATTCTAACAGTACCAACTCATGGCAGGGGAGTTGGGGCTTCAGTAACTCTCCTTCAAGCTCCAATTCTAACAGTACCAACTCATGGCAGGGGAGTTGGGGCTTCAGTAACTCTCCTTCAAGCTCCAATTCCCACAGTTCCAGGTCATGGCAGGGGAGTTGGGGCTTCAGTAACTCTCCTTCAAGCTCCAATTCTAACGGTACCAACTCATGGCAGGGGAACTGGGGCTTCAGTAACTCTCCTTCAAGCTCCAATTCCCACAGTACCAGCTCATGGCAGGGGAACTGGGGCTTCAGTAACTCTCCTTCAAGCTCCAATTCTAACAGTACCAACTCATGGCAGGGGACTTGGGGCTTCAGTAACTCTCCTTCAAGCTCCAATTCCTACAGTACCAGCTCGTGGCAGGGAAGTTGGGGCTTAAGTAACTCTCCTTCAAGCTCCAATTCTAACAGTACCAACTCATGGCAGGGGAGTTGGGGCTTCAGTAACTCTCCTTCAAGCTCCAATTCACACAGTACCAGCTCATGGGAGGGGAACTGGGGCTTCAGTAACTCTAATTCCATCCCCAATTCCTACAGTACTAACACTAATTCCGGATGGTCTGGCAATTATTATAACTCTGGCCCTAGTTTTCACGCTGAGAACTGTGGTAATGAGAGTCGGGGCCAAGAGGAGTACATGGGCGCTATTCCCGACGAAGTGATGGAACTAGTTTGGGATTATTCCAGCAACGGAGGATCAAGTTCCAGCGATTCTGCCTCTAGGATTTCCGAGGAGGAGACTGTGGAGCCCCCGTTCAAGAAGCAACGAACCATGTAACTGTTTATGAGAAGGACAGAGAAGACTTCCCGTTTCTGTTGACGCGATGCGGTTTGAGTGTGTGTGTGTTTTAGTGTTGTGGTGTTGGAGAATTTTAAGGTAATTGCTGTTCTGACGATCATTATTTATCTACCTCAATTGAACCTCATTTTTAGTATGTATATATTTGTGTGTGAATCTTAAGATACACTGCCAAGCCCTGTGATGTATCGATGTATGATGTAATCTACTAATGTATACTGTGATGGATTTATGTGTTTGCTGTGATGTATTGATGTTTTAATGTCAATACAGATGCATCCAATGGTCTGCTGACTAAATTTTTGTGATAGGCGTGGTGACGGATGCTGTGATAGGTACTGTGATATGATGATGTATGTACACTGATACCTGATTGAATTCTGTGATAGGTGTGCTAACGTATGCTGTAATAGATACTGTGATGTAATTATGTATAATGTGAATACTGAAGTACTTCCTGATCCAGTGACTATGATAGAAAATTCTTTGATGAATGTAAAGCTAACTGATTTTACCATTGATTTTTTTTTAGTGTCTTTCTGTTGATCTTAGTTACATGACATTATAAAGACTGTCAGTACTGAGGTTGCTACTGACAATGATAAATATAGGTCTGAAGAGTTTTACATATTGGCCAAACGAATGTGGAACTTTGTATTTTCCACAGTTTTGTCCTTCTGCAGTTTATTTCAAGGAGTTCATTGGTAGGATATGACAATACTGGGACCATACACCCTTGTGGTAGCACTTCTTCGTGACTAGCATGGTGAATATTGAAGCTGCAACTTAAGATTCAATATAAAGAGATGTCAATTTTAGGCCGTGTTAGAGCAATGAGGATTGTGTAATAAATGGAAGCTTTTTTTATTATATGTTTTTAATGGTTAGGGCAAAATTGATCACTTTTACGTACAGGGATTTCATAGATGTAAGCTGTTTTTGTTCAGATATTTATTTATATATCTGTCATAGTTGTAGGTTTAAATTAGTTACTTTCTATGTACAGGGAGAGTAAAACTGTATATTTTATAGCTTCCTTTATCAATATATTTTTTAATTATTTATCATAGTGGAAGGCATAAGCTATTTTTATTCAGAGTGTCTCATTTATCTTTGTATTATATCATGCTGTGATACATGAAAAGTTGATTATTTTTGAGTTGCTCAATAATTTTAAGTCTAGTATAGATTTTAGAGTAATTTTCAACTTCATTTTTATTTGACAGTTGGAAGAAATTGGGAAATCCATTGAACTTTTGCTGTCAGAGAATATTTTGCATTAAATTCAAAGTCAGTGCTACGTAATTCAGAAAAAAAAATTTAGGCTAGGTAAGGTTGGTTTTAGTGGCTTTTTATGTCTTTTTACTTTTCACCTCATAGCACTGCTTTTTTATTGGCTGTTTTTTTTGTGAAGTTTGTAAGCATGCAATTACTCTGTCAATAAAGCAAAGGAAATTTAATCATGTTTTTATATACCCTCTTCTATAATTCACTGACTATAACAGCTATGACTATGGTAATGTATAAATAAAAGAGGAAATGTAATGGACTACAACCAGATCCTCTCTATCATGGAACTGCAGATCAATCTAAGCATAAAAATAAGTCTAAATTTGAATGGAATCAATCAGTTTTTCTTAATAATAAAAACTCAAGATTCCACCATGTTACTGAATAAGGAAAATAATGATAAATGAAGATAATTAGATGAGTATTTGACGCTTAAGAAATAACTGGTATTATGAAAAGTCAAGGGATATCAGGAAGATAAAAGTTTTGGTGAAATTTTGATGTTTTGTGATGACCTAGGAACAGAGTACACCCCAGGAGTCCATACATCCATAGCCAGACGCATATACCCCCAAAGTAAACATTCTTTTTCCAACACCAAAATCTCACCAAGACTTATTTTTTCTCTGACTCTGATATAAATACACGGACTACAGCCTTCGTGGAGGTGCAGACAATAATAAACACATGGAATAAACATCACCTAAATGAAACCAGCCTTATTCTTAAACCAGCTTCTTACCAAATTTCTTGACTTTTCCCTGACAAACTCTACACACGCATACATCTATAATTTTTTCTTTATGTCAAGATAAAATCTACACACACAAACATCTACCATCGTAAGACCAGCTTAAATCACAAAAGATCTTACACAAAAAATATTAAAAACTTAGCAGCATCCATCTTACGGGAAAGATCTTTATTTCTTACTCATACTGAGGAACTATGAACGTAAACAAAGTCCGCCATCTTGAATTCGGCGACTCTCTCTCCCCCTTGCCAATTTCTCAGCCTCGAGATGACTATTAGCGACCGGAGAAACGCAGGGCCTAAGACAAGCCAATTTTAAGGCCAGTATTTCGCCATGGAATCTGCCATCATCGCATAAATGACGTGAACAGAATTGCCCATTGTTTTTTGGCGTTGTGAGATAACCGAAACATACGTGCTTCCTATGTGTCAACAAGTGGGTTGGTGGAGGGTTAATGCCTCTCCCCGTAAAACAAATAACTCACAGTCAAATGGCCACCCCTTACGGGATTATGGCGTCTGGTAATAGATAGATAGATAGTAAGAAAGTATCATCAATCTCATCATCATCATCATCATCATCATTATTATTATTATTATCATCATTATTATTTTTATCATCAGAAGTGGTTGTGGCATAAGTAGTAGTAGTAGTTGCAGCAGTAGTAGTAGTAGTTGTAGTATTTTTTATTTTACCGTTAGTACAAGCCCCATCGCTCTAGGGAACGTTGTTGCTGAAGCCCAAGCAGGAAGTGCACATGAGGGCAAAGGAATATATGAGTACTGATGTATATATGGGGCTAAAATTGTCATTCTGAATACAATTATAAACACCGTGAGAAAAGACGGTACTATATGAGAAAGAGTAAAACACACACACACACACACACACACACACACACACACACACACAGAACAGAGGGTGGGAATATCGTCCACTGCACCAAGATCTGTAATGAAGTAGGTACAAGAAACAGACAAGAATAAATCATGGGGTGTAAAGAGGGCAATAATGGTGCAATTAACGGTATGATGGGATAATGAGTCAGCCAAGGGAGCGCCACAGAGTTTGCAGGGCTTGTCTGTGGCCGGTCAGCGATACCCCAGGCGAATGCAGGCGACGAACACATCACAGCGGCGGGTGAGGGTGGGGTGCTTGCCAAAGATGTGCCGCACCCCGGGGCAGTTGGCATAGTGCTGGATGGTGACGCTGGTGGCACGTTCAGCATCAGTACGCAGGTCTAAGTCCCCCCTGCCCCCCGCCCCCAAAAGCTTCTCCAGACAGTGGCCTTGGACACAGGGAGGCGAAGGGCAGGGAGGGGTAGGTGCACTCAGCTAAGGCCAGACGATGTGCCTGGTCGTGTCGGTTGTGACCAACGTGGCTGGCATCCAGATAAAAGTGTGGCTGAGATCGACGGCGTGAAACTGATGAAGTCGGGAGGAGAGACGGGTAAAGAGGAGGCAGGAGGGGGGGTTGTGAAGAAGGGCGAGGGCTGCATGGGAATCGTTGATGATTAGGCCTGAGAGATACTGAGAGAGAATGAAACCACGGGCAGAGATAAGAGCAGACAGTTCACACTGGGTACTGCTGGCCCAGTTGGGGAGACGGAGGGAGGTTAGGGAGACGGGAGAGGCAGATTTATTGAAAAAAAAAAATCTAAAATAAATAAAAGAAAAAAGAAAATAGGAAGAGAGGATAACTGCAGTTGGTCCAAGTTAGGCAGCACCTACGAAAGTATGACTAAACTACTAAAATAAGTCAAAGATACCAGAGAAGAAGGCTCTCGCCCATCCACCAACCCTTCAGTCGAAACATAAAAAAAAAAAAAAAAAAAGCCAGAGGGAACACCAAGCATCAACAGAAAATATGACGTGGATAGATAAACTGATCCCCTGTTCTGCACTTGGTATTTTTTCTATACATGCCACACATTTCTCTGTCTGGTAATGCTACATGATTCCCTTCTAAGAGGTCCTATCCCATCATTATTTTTCGTGCGGTGCAACTGATAAAAACCATTAGGGTTTTCTTTGGATTCTCGAGCAACCTTAATTTCCCAGCCTCGCTTTGCTTTTTTAATCAACCTATTCAAAATCGAGTGTCGATTACGTAAGTGTTCCTTTCCTTTTTTCTATATACTCCTATTCTTTGACCTGAGAAACTTTAATCTGCTTTTTTCCATCTCGGCTCTGATTTATTTGTTCTATAAACGCTTTTGAAGGGATATATATATTTTCTGGCATCTGTGGGTTTTATTTACTGGCTCATCACATTTCTCACTGACCGAAAGGTTACTTGATAACCGACCTGAATTAATTTCCGTGACATGAGCTACACTGCCACCTAGATCCTGCCCCTCACCTATGACCTGAGCTTTCCCAGTGACCGCAGTGACCTTACGTACACTGCCTGTCCCTAACCTATGACCTGAGCCACCTCACTGACCTCACTCTCCCTAAAGTAACCCGTCTGCCCATGGGTTGCGATTCTGAAATAAGCTCTTAATCCATCAAAGACTCTACACGAAAATTAGGAACAGTCGATTTGTGTTTAGTTGAACGGTCATTCCAACTAAACTTTATCTTAATTTCTTTTTGGTTACTGTTTACAAGGCGAGGCAAGCAGCACCCGCCTTGCCATTAACAAGGACAAACCATCAGCATATATATGAATAGAATGGGTAGGGTACTTGCGGCTGCTGAGTTAAGGGTTTCAGTGATGGAGAACTGAGGATGGATAGGTGGACGGGCAGCAGTGGCAAAAGATGTATAATGAATAGCAATTGTACGTGCCCACACTGGAGCAGAGGGGCAATAGGGATAGGTGTGAGGTCGGTTCGGATCCTCTATATCCGGATTGATCGTTGCTATCCTTGTCTTATTCTCGAAGTGTCCCTCCTTTCCTTCCCTCTTTCACGATACCCTCATTCTGTCTTTACTCATATTCTCCTTCCCTTTTTTTACCCACATATTTCGCAATAAAAATAGTGAAAGGAAATGATAAGCAGCGAATCATGGCACATAGGCCGTACTTGAGAAAAAAAGTAAAATGGTAGAGATGGCAAGCAGTGAATATTCTAAGTATGTAATGGAAGGAGCATATTCGATACAGTGAATATTCAAAGCGTACACAAACACGGCCATCCCTTGTAAAGTAGACGCGGCCACAGGGTATACGAGCCGCCAGGAGTTCATATAAGATTTAGTTGTTCGCTCGCTCTCACGTCGTTCGGATCTCCTTTCTAGTCTATCTGGCGCTACTCTACTCTATCTTGGTTAACTCTACGGTACTCCAGCCACCTCTAGACGATTTCAGTCAACTCCAGACCACTCCACTCAGCTCCAGACTAATCCATTCAATTCCACGCTACTCCAGTCCACTCCATATTAGTCCATTCAGTTCCACACTGCTCCACTCAACTCCACAATACTCCACTCGACTCCAGATTGTTGCCTACATTATGGGTTCTTCTACCTCTGACCAACAAGTGGAGGAGATTTTGCACACACTGGAAATAAGTCTAGAGAAGTACAAGGCTATTATCAAGCAGCAAGACTTTGAGGTGATGGACCTGGAGAAGTTCGTCCTCGTGAAGAGCGTCATCGTAGAGACCACCCTCATTGTAGAACAGAGACAGAGAATGGACGAGGACGCAGAAGAAGACTCACCCGGCGACGAGAGCGAGCATCCTTCCTACACCACCGAAGGAAGGAAAAAGAGGCTGATTAAGAGGAAGACGCGACATGAGAGGAGGAGGACGAGGAGGAGATCCAGGTTTACCGAGGATGACAATGGCGACGACTGGAGCTCAGAGGACGAGAGTTCCAGCTCCAGTGACTCAAGTTCCAGTGACTCGAGCTCTAGTGACTCAGGTTCCAGTGATTCAAGCTCCACTGACTCAGGTTCCAGTGACTCAAGCTCAAGTGACTCAGGTTCCAATAATTCAAGTTCCAGTGACTCAAGCTCCAGCGACTCTAGTTCCAGTTCGGAAGATTCGGGTTCTGACAGTTCCAGCTCTGACGGCTCCAGTTCCGACGACCAGAGTTCCAGTTCCAGCAAGGCGAGTGAGGAACCCCCATCCAAGAAGCTCCGAACAGACTTCCCTCGTGTACCCGACGAAGAGGGGGGGATATCCGTCTCCAGTTCTGACGATTCTGGTTCAAGTTCTGACGATGAGGGTTCCGAGAGTGGGAGTGAGGCGCCCCTGACCAAGAAGTGTTGAAATTCATTGTGGTGTTTCAAAGAAGTGTTTTAAGTACGAAGAAAGTGTTTGGTGTACAATGATCAAAGGACAAAGTGATTATAGTGTTCTGAAGCGTTTAAACCATTTCGATGATGTGTTTTTCGCCTTTATTCTTGCTATTTGAGATTTTTTTTTTTTTTTTTTATCTTAGGACAGATTTCTAGCAGTGTAAGGGCTGAAAGTGTTAGTGGTGCCCCAGAAGTGTTTTAAGTTCCAAGAAAAGTGTTTGTTGTTGTTGTAATGATCATGGGAAAATGTGTTATTAGTGTATTGAAGTGTTTAAACTATTCCGATTACGTGTTTTTACGAAGTGCTGTTTACGATTTCCTTTTTTATAAATTTAAGACTGCCCTCTAGTGATGTAGGCTGTTAATGAGAGCTAAATGGTCTGAAAATAGTGATAATAATTCAGAAAAACACGTGACCAGTTTGAGAGAATGGAATGACAAAAAAGAAAGAAAAAGGTTTGGGTGGTGTGATAAAGTAACGTCTAAGCTTAATGAAAAATGTTTGTGGTTTGGTAGTAATGGTAGAAGAATGAGAAGAAAATTGTGTGGTATTGGTATTAATCCGATTTGTTAATGAGAAGTGGTATTGGTGTGGTGTTAAGGATTTTCTGTACAGCATGAAGTGAAAAGGTTGTCTGACGATGTGCTCAAAGTGAAAAAAAAAGTGTTTGTTTTGTGGTGACAGTGTGGTGGTGTGTGGCAGTGTGTTAGGGTGTATTATGTGTGAGGTGAGATGTGGCAGTGTGGGCCGGTGTGTGTGTTGAGGTTGGGCGGTTTGTGGTAGGGTGTGTGTGTGTGTGTGTGTGTGTGTGACGGGGTGTGGCAGCGTGAAGTATGTGCTGTGTGTAGGTGTGTTGAGATGGGTTAGTGTTTGTCTGGTAGGTTGTAACATTGTGTGCTAGGGTGTTGTAATGTGTGATGAGGTGTGGCACAGAGTGAGGTAGCGTCTTGTAGTGTGTGTGTGTGTGTGTGTGTGTGTGTGTGTGTGTGTGTGTGTGTGTGTGTGTGTGTGTGTGTGTGTGTGTGTGTGTGTGTGTGTGTGTGTGTGTGTGTGTGTGTGTGTGTGTGTGTGTGTGTGTGTGTGTGTGTGTGTGTGTGTGTGTGTGTGTGTGTGTGTGTGTGTGTGTGTGTGTGTGTGTGTGTGTGTGTGTGTGTGTGTGTGTGTGTGTGTGTGTGTGTGTGTGTGTGTGTGTGTGTGTGTGTGTGTGTGTGTGTGTGTGTGTGTGTGTGTGTGTGTGTGTGTGTGTGTGTGTGTGTGTGTGTGTGTGTGTGTGTGTGTGTGTGTGTGTGTGTGTGTGTGTGTGTGTGTGGTAGGATGGTATTGTGTGTGAGAATTTTTTTATTATAGCAGACATACACACTTTAGATCTAATTCATTTGTAGTGTATCTATTTTTACTTTTATATTTTTATCTATTAATGTTAAGGTATACTGCCATGTCCTTTGATGAATTAATGAATACTGTGACGATTTGATATATACTGTGATTACCGATGTGGCGTATACTGAGATTGATGATGTGGTGATAGGCCTAAGTATACTGTGATAACGTACTCTTTTATGTACTGAGATGCTGTACTATACTAGTGTACACTGAAGTATAACCCTTCTGTGATTTTTTTTTTTTTTTTTATATATCCGCTGACTGAGAGAATGCTGTGGTAGGTATGCTGATGTATACTGTAATAATTGAAGTACCAGTGATCCATTGACTAGGAGAGAGAATTCTGGGATCTGTATAAATATGATTGATTTTACCAGTTAGTATTCAGCTCCTTACTGTTTATCTTTCGTGTATTGTTTTGAAAGTCTGTCAGTAGTGAGATTTCTATCAAGGCTAGTTGATAACTCTAAGTTTTACGAGTTTTACGCAGTCCAAACGATTTTTTAGTTTTAGCTGTATTTTTTCACAAAGTATAGTCATCTGGGAGTATGCACAAAAACAGTGACTTAGAAATGCGTGATGAATGAAACTTGATTGACTTTACGTGCCGGTAATTCAAAGTTGTAGCTCTAGTTTCTAATGGCAGTGGCGGAGGAATGTGCTCTTTAAGTGTTTTCTAGTTACTAATATTATTGTTATTTTGGCTTGATGCTGAATTTGGCTTTGACAGGGCTTTCTATGATAAATATAAAAAAAATTCAATGGTAGTTGTAATACTGAATAGTTTTACACACCAATAAGTTAAAGTTGTTGGTTAAAGCTGTTTCTTAGTCACGATATTTTTACGTTATATTTTTATTGTTTTCTAAGGACGAAAATTTTGGATGGTGACGTATATATTGAGATAAGTTATTCTGGGAAAAATGTTGAGTTGATTATGAATGCAGAGTTCATAATAATATCTCTACAGGGATGTTATTATTATTATTATTATTATTATTTTTTTTTAGTACTTGACACAATCTATGGCCTATGTATCTTTTTGAAGTGTCTTCCCCTGTGATGAAATATTCTCTGATGCCTGGTATGTTTCAGTTTTTTTTTTTTTTTTCCAGTCTAGTTATTTTTAGTGGCATATTTTCTTACCTTTTTATTTGTCTGTATATTACTTTTTGGTGTAATTGTGGTGTTTGGATTTATTTAGTTGCATCGTCAATAAAGCAAAACAAAACACTTAATTCCATAGTTTTAAATACCTGTTGTAACCGTATATAGGTAAAGGTGTATGAAGGTGTATAAAGGTGTGTCAATAAAGGTGATAAATATTTCATAATGAAGGTACTGCGACGGTAATAAATGAAAGGAAAGAATAACAACTGAAATTACATGAAACTCTGACTAAATAGGCTTTATGGAGATCAGAATTGTGGTGAAATTTTGATGGCTTATAATAATTCACAAACCAAGCACAATCCGCAAGTCAATATTGTTAGTTAATATTGTTTATAGTACACCAAAATCTCACCAAGACTCTCTATTTCTCGCTAATACTGAACACACACACACACACACACACACACACACACACACACACACACACACACACACACATGCTTCTAGCTTCTGCGACATGGCAAAAATGATGAGCAGCCGCAGAAAAAATAAATATAACTTAGGAGAAACAACTTTGATCTTAAGACAAATTTCTCAGCAAAGACGGACATCCATCATCTTCAGCATAAAAAAAAAAAGTTCCAGAAAAGTATAAAGTTAACATCTTTCTTTTGGGAAAAATTATCTTACGTATTCCATCACTTGAAGGAAAGTTGTACAATAAAGGAAGGAAAGTATATAATAAAAGGTAATAAAGTATATAATGAAGGGAAAGAAAAGCTATAATAAAGAAAGGTGAAATACGACACATATCTGATACCAATTATCCTTTTATCTGGCAGCATTAAAGAGAACAATAATTACGATGATGAAAAGACTGAGAGGAATAAAGCTGGTAATAAAGAGAAATAATTAACACAGTAAAGGTGAGAGTACATAAAATAAGTACTGAGTGGTGAGGGAGCAATACCCCAGGCGAAAGAAGGTGGCGTGTTTGCCGTATATGTCTGACTAAGAAGTGTTTGTCTTCGCTGTGTCGCATCCCCAAGCTAGTCTATAGTGCTTGACGGAGATACTGGCGGGTCATTCACCATCAGTACGCAGATCTAGGTCCTCCCTGGCCCCCCTCCCGAAGCATTTATCTGTGAGTCGTCTTGGGTACGGGGAGGCGGATGGCAGGGGAGAGAGGGTAACATGCAGTTGTGGTAGGGAGGTCAACCTAGCTATGTAGGGTGTGGCCGAAATGGACGGGATTCGAGATCAAGGCCATTCGTAAATTGAAATCGCGAGTCTGATGGAGACGGGAATAGATAAGGAATAAAGGAAGGGAGAGGAGAAGTTGAAAAGAGAGGAGGTTGAGAAAAAGGGCAAGGGTTACGTGGGAATCGCTGATAATTAGGGGACTGCAGAGGCAGGAACGCGGCAACAGTGTTTACAAAGATGGACCACCGTACTCGTAGTAGGTGTGCAGCTCTTGCACTTTTCCAACTTCAAGATGAACCCTCACGGCCGCGATTTAGTTCCTGTGAATAGGTCTTTACTGCCACCCAGCTTTTCGGTGGCTTCAGGGGCTGTATGCATAAATTTTCTTAAACATAAATCACGTACAAGATTCCTTTACCTTTAACTCATACTTAAATAAACACACTTTTATACTTGTGCTTATATCAGATACACCCAAACTGGAATGAACGCTAAAGTCAGATTATTTGTGGTAGTAGTGTAAACAAGATGTCGTATTCGTCTTCGTTCCCAGAGCTTTGCCTTGTTCGGTGCTTCCATTTAAATCGGCCCGGCATCTTTCTCCCGATTCCGGCAAAAAAAGACCGACATGTCGGTCTCTCCATACCGACGAAAAAAGCGGCCGGAATTTCTACCGAGAAGCAAATTCCGGCAAAAAACGACCGCGATTTTGCTCGTGTGAACTGGCCTTTAGCTTGTTCCTGATTCCACAACTTAGATTTGGATTCTCATCTATAGATGCGTTGAAATTTCCTAGTTTAAGTTGTAAGCAAACATCTTACAGACTGACTGACTTATCAAGATAAAAAACATTACCCCCTTCACCTCTATGAGGAGAGGGCTTATAGGAAAGGAGAGAATGGAGGAGGAATACGAGAGAGAGAGAGAGAGAGAGAGAGAGAGAGAGAGAGAGAGACGGTGAGGGGGAGGCGATATGGAGAAAACGAAGATAGCAGTGGAGACTGGTGAACAGGAAGTAGGAGGGGCCAACACCCGTCTCGCCCCGCCTTCTGCTCCTCCTTTATTGTTCCCTCCCTCTCCACCACCCCCCTTCTTCTACATTCCTCCCCATCTCCCTCTCATTGATCTTTTCCTCCTCGTTATCTCTTTCCGTTCTATCTATCCCTTTCCCTCCCTCTCTCCCCTCTTCCCCCATCCCCACCTCTCTTCTTTTCTCTCCATCCTTCTCCCCTGTCTTCCTCCATCTCTACCTTTCCCCCCTCTCTTCTTCCTCCCCCCCCTCTCTCTCTCTCCCCACTTTCGCCATCCCTACCTCTCCCTCATCTCTCCCCTCTCCCTTTTTCTCTTCTTCCCCGATTCCTACCTCTCCCACCTCTAATTTCCTCTTCCTCTCTCCCTTCTTCCTCCGCCTCTACCTTTCTCCTCCCCCCCTCCTCTCTTCTTCCCTCTCCCTCTCCCTCCTTGCAACCCTACATGAAATGCTCCTCAACTCTGTCACCTTAGCCATCAAAAATTGCACATAGAGCATCAAGCAATTTTCTTATAAACTTGAACACATGAAAACACAGGAAAAATGCACACTGAGTTCAAATTATCAGGAATTAAAATTTTTTTTTTTTTTATCATATCTATATTATTTTTTACCACAAAAAATTAAGGGTACAATATTTATCCCACCAGAGCAGCGTTTGTTCAGTACTTGTAAGATTAAATTATTGCATTCACCGGTGCTAGAGAGGGTCGCCTTCACGTGGTGGCACTGATATAACTGGCGGCTCCACTGCCTGGTTATACAAACGTCCATCAACTCATTCCCTCTCCCGCGAAAGGAGGATGGTGGACTGTATATGGGTAGCTTACGCCTGTGGTTTATCAGGTTCAGGTGTCAGATAAGCCTAGAGATACCGGTACTACTACTACTACTACTACTACTACTACTACTACTACTACTTCCACTACTACTACTGTTGTTGCTGCTGCTATTACATTCACCACCCAAATTCATCATTCAAACTCTATCCAGTTAGTGGCTTAGAAATGAATGTGTGGATGGGAGTATAGGTATGGATACACCTGACTACCTGACCTGCGTATATTAAGGTAGTGGCGGCGTTAAGTCAGTGGCTTTAGATTCAGGCTGCTCTCTTCTGTAAAGCTTCTGGATATAGCAAGAATTAAGTAACACGTCATGGGGCTGAGGAGGTGAATTAGGTCAGTTTTGGCTGGTATGAATTTCCTTTTTCCTTTTTTCCCCTTCTTTACTGAGTTCAAGGATGGTTGTTTTTGGTACTGAAAGGTCATCATCCTTCTCTTTCTTTCGCTGTCTTGTTTCCTTCCCCCTTCCCCATTTTCCCCTTCTTTCTTCCTTCTTCTCACCTACTTCCTCGTCTCCCCTTGTTTTCCTCTTCTCTCTCTCTTTTCCTCCCCCTTCTATTCACCTATTTCCTCCTTTCTCCCCTTCCCCTCCCTCTTTTTCCGTCTTCTATTTCTCCCCCTTTTCCTCCCCTCTCTTCTCCTCACCTATTTCTTCTTTCTTCCCCATCCCCTCCCATTTTTTTCCGTCTTCTTTTTCTCCCCTCTCTTCTCCTCACCTATTTCTTCTTTCTTCCCCATCCCCTCCCATTTTCCCCCCCCTCTTCTCTCACTCCCATTTCCTCCTTCATTTCTTCCTCTGTTTTCCAAATGCCATACTTAACACCATCATCTCTTATATTATTCTAGTCAGTACCACTATCTACAGTAACAAAAAATTAATCAACTCTCATAATTTCGACTTTTTTTTTTTATCTTTTATCATTTTTTTACCTTGGGAATTTTAAATGAAATGGAGAGTACAAAAATAAAGACTAAAAATAAATGAAGTAGATTATTTTTCCTGCTGATGATACTACACTCCTTTCACCTTAACTTGGCTCAGATTTTCGTCCTTTTACAGCTTATTTTACATGGTTCAGTGGCAGAATGATACTACGGCTCTACATCTTTCCATGACACTTCTTCGTGACTAGCATTATATTCTAGTGTTAATCCATTGCTACAACACAGTATTCAAACTGGAGAGAAGGGAATTTTGAGATGGAAATTCTAGGCCAAGTTAAAGTGAAATGAGTACAAGGATAGCCATACCTGATAGATGTATGAGAAACTGATAGATAAAGGAAAAATGAAGGGATGAATAAAATAAATAAAGAATTGTTATCATCTTTAATAAAAAATATCATAGGAATATCATATCAGTAGAAAAACAGTCACATAAAAACAGTGGAAAGAAAACACATAAAAACCGCCATGGAAATCACACCAGTAAATAGACAACTCAAAAATAAAAAATAAAGAAAATGACATAAAAAGTTTCAGTGGTCCATAAAAAACACTTGTCACGATAAACTGATAGATGATTGAAGTGGAGGGGGGGGGGGTGTGTTGGAGGGAGGGCAGTGCAACCCCTTATGGGATAATTCGTCTTGTTACAGATAGATAGACACAGATAAATAGACAGACAGTTTCATAATAAATCCAATACCTATGTTCAAAGATTAACCAATTCGCTGACTAAAACTAAGAATCAAGAACTGACAGAAATTCAGCAAACGCTATACAGCAGTTACTATTTATAATAATGTACATCAGGCGCGCCCTAAGACCTAATTTTTCAGAGTAGTAGTAGTAGTAGTAGTAGTAGTTGTAGTTGTAGCAGCAGAAGCCCCAAGTTCTCTGTAACGTCACCTAACAGTATAAAACATCTCACTTCTACACCACAAACATTTTCCCAAACTAAAGCAGTTTATATCTCTGTGGTCAGAGCACATCAATAAGCTTCACTCTGACTATGGCACTTTTACTGTCAATCACCTTTACTACCACGTATCTTTATTACAGACATCATTTACTACTACTTTACTACCACATACCTTACCAAAACACTTTTTTATCAATACAACTTCATCTCCACATCACAGAAACTTCTCCATGGTCAAAACATCCCACTAAGCTTTCCACCAGCCTGTTAAGTGAGATGCATTTTTTTTAGTTTAATCTTGCTACTTCCAGACGATTTAATTTAGATTAGGAGAGCTTTTTAACTGGAGGGGTTAGTAAACCCTTCATTAACACATTCACTGCCAGAAAACCTCCCTGGATAGAGCAAAAATCGTCTGGATATAGGAAAGAATAACTGGAAACAACGTCAATGGATATCAGGGACGTAACACTTTTATATCACGTCAATAAACACGCTAGCAAAACACTTCAGTCATCCTTCTCTGACCTTCAAGACTTCATTACATTGCTTCATTTCACGTAGTTCAGTGACAGATTAGGATAACTCTGCGGCTTTACGTTCTTTTCATGGCGCTTATTCGTGACTAGTATGATATTCTAGTGTAAAGTCACAATAAGCGGCACCTTTTCACCACTGGATTCTCTGCGTCGATACTGCGTTTCTTCGACGGAGCAGCGGCATCCTCGTCCTCCGAAGTGGAAGTGTCAGTAGAATCAGATCCTTCGTCAGTAGTGTCCGATTCGTCAGTAGAGGAATCATCGGTAGAAGAAGAATCCGAAGTAGACTCACTGGTGGCAGAACTCGAATCGTCACTGCTGGATTCGTCTGCAGAAATCTTGGTGTTGACAGTATCTTCACTTTCTAATTTCGAAGTGTTTGTGCTGGAACTATCGACAGGATCCTTGCCGTCCTCAGGAGAATGAGTGTCCATGGCGCTGTTGTTGCTGTCAGAGGCTTGCTGGTTCTCCCGTGGCTGTTCCCCGTCTGTCAGATGTCCGGCTATTTGTTTTCCGGCTGGCATATCTCCGGCGGTCTGGCGTTTAACTTTCTGCTCCGTGACTCTCCGATCTCCAACTCTCCTGACTCTCGTCCCACCGAGTCTGCTCCTGGGTTTCTGCGTCTGGGCTCTCCTGATGGCGTTATTGACGAGGACGTAACGACGCAGCTCACACTCAGGTTTAATGTTCTGGTAGATGGACAGGCTCAGCATCAAGGCCTCGTCGTTCTCGGCTTTCACTCGCTCGTCGTCCTCGCGGCAGGAGGTCGAGGACGAGCGGGAGGAGGCACTGATGTAGCCAGAAGCGCCAGCCATTTTGAGACTTTGCAGCTGGGTATGTTTGGAGTATCTGGAGACTGTGGAGTTTGTTTGTTTGGAGATCGTTTGGAGTCAGCTAATATCGCCGGGAGTATGTTAGAGTTCCCTGTAGTGCCTGGAGAAGCCTTAGGGGACAGTCTGACGTTAGCTCAAGCACTCCGAAGACAAATGTGCTAAACCTGTAAGAGAGGCAGCTTATAACCCCCGTAGCTGCGATTTGAAGGTCACTCATTGGCGGATCTCCTTCCTGACCCCGCCCCCTCCCTGACCCCCTGCCCTCTATCTGCCTACCCTCTCACCCCCCGCCACACACACAGACACACACACACACACACACACACACACACAGGACCCAAGAAACAGGTAGAGGATACTGACATACTTGGGCCTATGTTGTATATTTATCTTCCTCCAAATACACATAAGAAACATTTTCATCTCTCTCTCTCTCTCTCTCTCTCTCTCTCTCTCTCTCTCTCTCTCTCTCTCTCCCTCTCTTTCTCTCTCCCTCTCTCTTTCTCAGAACAGAATAGGACCACTCAGAACAGAATCAGGTGACATTACTAGTGAAGATAAAGAAATGTGCTCCATCCTAAATAATTATTTCATATCAGTATTCACCAAGGAAAATCTAAGCCTGGTCCCTCAATCAGCAAATATTTACAATGAGAATACGGAAAATATTCTTAGTAAAATAACCATTAGTAAGGAGGACGTATTGAAAGAAATTAATAAGTTAAAACCTCAAAAATCGCCAGGTCCGGACGATATAAACGCAAAAATTATAAAAGAAATCAAAGAAGAATTATGTCAGCCACTTTTAACGTCATTTAATGACTCTTTAAGTTCAGGAGAAGTTCCCGAGGCGTGGAAAATCTCTAACGTAGTGCCCATCTTTAAAAAGGGTGATAAATCAGCTGCGTCGAATTATCGTCCGATAAGTCTAACGTCAATAGTAGGAAAAATATTAGAGTCAATTTTGGCAAATAAGATTAGAGAACACTTAGAAAGATTTAATCTTATAAACGAAAGTCAGCACGGATTCAGGCAAGGAAGATCCTGCCTCACAAATTTGTTGTCATTCTACTCGGAGGTCTATGAGGCAGTAGATAGCGATAAAGCTTACGATGTTATTTATCTGGACTTTAGTAAAGCTTTTGATAGGGTCCCACACGAAAGGTTAGTTAGAAAGGTTCGAGCACACGGTATAGACGGCGATATCTTAAAATGGATAGAATCCTGGCTGAAAGGACGAAAGCAGAGAGTATTAATAAATGGAACTAAGTCGGACTGGGGATTAGTAACTAGCGGTGTACCACAGGGTTCAGTACTCGGTCCCTTATTATTTATCATATATATAAATGATCTAGACTTAGGAGTCAGTAGCAGCATCAGGAAATTTGCCGACGATACAAAAATAGGGCGTATCATTAACTCGACTGACGATTGCCATAACTTACAAAAAGACCTCGATACATTGTCCAAATGGTCTAAAACTTGGCAAATGGAATTTAACGTTGACAAATGTAAAGTATTTAACGTAGGCAAGACCATTGGAGATACTAAATATAGCTTAGATAACAAAGAAATTAGCAAATCGGAATGCGAGAGAGATCTAGGAGTTATGATTAGTAATGACCTTAAACCAAGGGAACAGTGTATTAATGCGAAAAATAAAGCAAATAGGGTCCTAGGATTTATTTCGAGAAGCGTGAGCAATAGATCATCTAAAGAAATACTGAAACTTTATCTAGCATTAGTAAGGCCACATTTAGACTACGCAGTATAATTTTGGTGTCCTTACTATAGAATGGATATTAATTCTTTAGAAAATATACAGAGAAGAATGACTAAAACGATACATGACGTCCGGAACCTGTCATATGAAGACAGACTGAAAAGACTAAGTCTGCATTCGCTAGAGAGGCGTAGAGTAAGGGGAGACTTAATTGAGGTGTTTAAGTGGATGAATGGTATAAATAAGGGAGATATTAGCAAGGTACTTAAAGTGAGCATACAGGATAGAACTAGAAATAATGGTTTCAAACTAGAGAAATTCCATTTCAGAAAGGAAATCGGTAGAAATTGGTTTGGTAATAGAGTAGTAGACGAATGGCATAAGCTACCTAGTAAAGTAGTTGCTGCCTCTTCCATTGAGAGTTTCAAGCATAGGCTAGATAAGCATATGACAAATAAGGGGTGGATATAGAATAAAGAAAATCTTATAACCAATACTAATTCAAAAAAAAATTCTTTTCAGGTTACAGTATGATAGTCTCTATTCTCCTTTCACACTTTCCTGTAAAATGTCCACGCCAGTTTTTCTATACGGCGTGGTGTTCTTTCTGACTTTTTCCTGCCGGCTTCGGCTGGAGGGTTTGGAGGGCGGGGGAGAACCTTCTTCTTTGCCATCCTTATCTCATTCTAGTAGTTCAGTTACTCTTCTAGGAGCTGCCTAGCATGGGCCAACCGGCCTACTGCAGTTATCCTCTCTTCTTATGTTCTTATGTACTTAGCGATAGCAAAGAAAAACCGCCAGAGCGCCCAGGACAACGTGTGTATTGCCGGATGAAGATGAAGAGTCACACTGTCATGACCATCTGACCATGAAATAGGATACACACACACTGGCATAAGAAAAAAGATGTTTCCAAATAGTTGCGCCCTCTTCAGTGGATCTAGAGACCAAGAGTAGTGGCCCAATCGGTAGAGAGGTGACCTGCACTCCTACTGAACCCAGGCTGAAATCCTCGCTGAGGCAGGGAACAGTTTAGGGATTTGAATTTCAAACAAAAAAAAAAAAAATCAGACTTTACTGATCTACCAGAAGACCCGCCGACAAGTCATAAAAATACCCCCGCTAATACCAATACACCAGTCCTGTATGCGACAGCCCTAGCATGTATTCAATATGGACGGTGGGTGTTAGCGCCGAAGTGGTGACAAGTAGAGGTGAATGTATGTAGGAGGACTACTGGGCCTTGAGTGCAGGCTGTGAAGCCTATGCTCAGAGTCGGACATATTAAAAAAAAAAAAAAAATACAATTACTGACAAGCTGCTTATGTGCAGGGTAACCACACTTTTATTTATTATTATTTTTTTTTTAACGACACCTGATGAGTTCTCACCTGACACTTCCTCTACTCTGTCCATGACCTGGGTGAGGGATTACAAGGGGCGGCAAGGACCTTGCCACTAATCCTCTCATCACTGGATCTAATTTATACGTTCCTTCACTATGGTTGAAATTATTATATCTCTCTATACATACAGCTTCCACTATCCTAAGTTTCTTATAGTTACTACATTTGTACAAAATTTTGCTAGAATTTCAGTCGATCTTATGGTCGTTTTCTGAAGAGTGAACGTACACTGCGTTATTTATGTTGCCTATCTTACAAGGATACGTGTGTTCCTTAATGCCAGTGTCCAAATCCCTTCTTTGTTATCTAAGCTGTATTTAGTATCTCCAATGGTCTTGCTTACGTTAAGTACTTTACATTTTTCAACGTTAAATTCCATTTGCCAAGTTTTAGACCATTTGAACAATGTATCGAGGTCTTTTTGTAAGTTATGGCATTCGTCAGTAGAGTTAATGATACGCCCTATTTTTGTATCGTCGGCAAATTTGCTGATGCTGCTATTGACTCCTAAGTCTAGATCATTTATATATATGATAAATAATAAGGGACCGAGTACTGAACCCTGTGGTACACCGCTAGTTACTAATCCCCAGTCCGACTTAGTTCCATTTATTAATACTCTCTGCTTTCGTCCTTTCAGCCAGGATTCTATCCATTTTAAGATATCGCCGTCTATACCGTGTGCTCGAACCTTTCTAACTAACCTTTCCTGTGGGACCCTATCAAAAGCTTTACTAAAGTCCAGATAAATAACATCGTAAGCTTTATCGCTATCTACTGCCTCATAGACCTCCGAGTAGAATGACAACAAATTTGTGAGGCAGGATCGTCCTTGCCTGAATCCGTGCTGACTTTCGTTTATAAGATTAAATCTTTCTAAGTGTTCTCTAATCTTATTTGCCAAAATTGACTCTAACATTTTTCCTACTATTGACGTTAGACTTATCGGACGATAATTCGACGCAGCTGATTTATCACCCTTTTTAAAGATGGGCACTACGTTTGCGGTTTTCCACGCCTCTGGAACTTCTCCTGAACTTAAAGTCATTAAATAACGTTAAAAGTGGTTGACATAATTCTTCTTTGGTTTCCTTTATAATTTTTGCATATATATCGTCCGGACCTGGCGATTTTTGAGGTTTTAGCTTATTAATTTCTTTCAATACGTCCTCCTTACTAATAGTTATTTTACTAAGAATATTTTCCGTATTCTCATGGTAAATATTTGCTGCTTGAGGGACCAGGCTTAGATTTTCCTTGGTGAATACTGATATGAAATAATTATTTAAGATGGAGCACATTTCTTTATCTTCACTGGTAATGTCACCTGATTCTGTTCTGAGTGGTCCCATCCTATCTTTATTTTTCGTTCGGTACATTTGATAAAAACCCTTAGGGTTTTCTTTTGATTCACTGGCAACCTTAATTTCATAACTTCTCTTTGCTTTTCTTATCTCCCTCTTTACTTCTCTATTTAAAATTGTGTACCGGTTACGTAAGTGTTCCTCTCCACGTTTTATTTTTCTATATATTCCTCTCCTTTGGCCTATGAGAGATTTTAATCTGTTGTTTAACCATCTTGGTTCTGAATTATTAGTTCTAAACGGTTTTGAAGGAATATATCTATCTTGGCCTCCCCCCAGGAGAGAGAGAGAGAGAGAGAGAGAGAGAGAGAGAGAGAGAGAGAGAGAGGCATCGCGAGTATGGAAAACGTGGCACACTGTACAGAGGTTCGTGCCCCACCCAAACCGCCACTTTAGAATGGTACGACCATAGCAATCTTAATTTCATAACTTCTCTTTGCTTTTCGTATCTCTCTCTTTACTTCTCTGTTCCTTTCCACGTTTTATTGTTCTATATATTCCTTTCATAACTGACTCCGTTATATTTCTTACTGGCCGAACGTCTGTATTTTGTTTGCTCTTTCCTAATGAGACTTTGATAGATTTAGAGCTTATTTTGGAACGGTATTCCAAAGGGGAAATAGCTACTTTAGGGAGACAGAGGTCAGTGGGGAATCCCAGGTCAAAGGTAAAGGTCAGGAAACGGATGGGAATGTGTGTCAGGTCTCTCAGGAAGATCAGGTCTCAGGTGGGAGTGTAGTTCACGTGACGAGGATTAACTCAGCTCCAGTACCAAGCAGACGTTCGGCCAGTGAGAAATATAACGGAGTCAGTTATGAAAGGAACATATAGAACAATAAAACGTGGAGAGGAACACTTAGGTAACCGGTACTCGTTTTAAACAGAGAAGTAAAGAGAGAGATACGAAAAGCAAAGAGAAGTTATGAAATTAAGATTGCTATGGTCGTACCATTCTAAAGTGGCGGTTTGGGTGGGGCACGAACCTCTGTACAGTGTGCCACGTTTTCCATACTCGCGATGCCTCTCTCTCTCTCTCTCTCTCTCTCTCTCTCTCTCTCTCTCTCTCTCCTGGGGGGATGTGCATCACCCTAGGGAATTTTGTTTCTTTTATGTCTTATAAACTTGTGCTTTCATTTCTTTATTTTGTTTTTTATTATATTATTGTTTTACATATGACGCCAGATGACCTCGGTGTTACGGCACCTTTTCATTCAATCATTCTCGCCCTCCTTCCTTCCCTCCCTTCATCTTTCCCTCAGCTTGACAATGCACTCAACACTGCTCCTTGCCTGCCTTCTCTCTCTCTCTCTCTCTCTCTCTCTCTCTCTCTCTCTCTCTCTCTCTCTCTCTCCTTGAGGAGATGTGCTTCACCCTTGGGAATTTTGTTTCTTTTATGAGTGACTTATAAACTTGTGCTTTCATTTCTTTATTTTGTTTTTATTATATCTAATTATGTTTAAAAATATTATTGTTTTACATATGGCGCCAGATGACCTCGTTGTTGTGGCGCCATGATTTGTTTTCATTCTATCACTCTCTCCCTCCTTCCTTCCCTCCCTTCGTTCATCTCTCACTCAGCTGCACACAACACTGCCCCTGGTCTGCCTTCCCCCCCCCCCTCTCTCTCTCTCGTCTGTGGTATTTTAGGATACATTTTGGTTATTTTCTTTTACGTTATAATGTACATATTGTAAATTTGACTTTATTTCCACACCACCCAGGAGGTTAAAGTCTTGGCGCTTTTTTTTAAAGAGGTGTCCCCAAACAGGCCTATTCCTCTATCCCTCACAGATGACCAGGTGGGACTGGGTGTGTGTGAGTGTTGCCGCTCACGAGGGTTTAATGTACATATATTTTTTTTTACTAAGAAACTGGGATATTTTTGCTTATATTCCTGCACATTATCTTATAATCATAATTGTGACATTATTACCAACCCCAGAAATACGGTAACAGCCAATAAAAGTGACTACTTTTTTTTGTAAGCAACACTGTGAAATAATTATGCCACGTTTCTATATTGCCGTATAAATATTTTACGCATAATCAGTTTACTGTTCTTTCATATATTATAATACATACGTTACCAATCTAATCTTATGTGTTTATCTTATTGTGATGCCTATTACATATATTAGAGCCGTTCACATAGCGGGTATGGAACACATGGCTCCACTGTACAGAGGTTCGGGCCCCACCTAAACCGCCACTTAAGATTGGTACCACCATAGTGAATCGAAAGAAAACCACAAGGGTTTTTATCAAATGTACCGTACGAAAAATAAAGATAGGATAGGACCACTCAGAACAGAATCAGGTGACATTACCAGTGAAGATAAAGAAATGTGCTCCATCCTAAATAATTATTTCATATCAGTATTTACCAAAGAAAATGTAGACCTGGTCCTTCAAGCAGCAAATATTTACGGTGATAATACGGAAAATATTCTTAGTAAAATAACCATTAGTAAGGAGGACGTAATGAAAGAAATTAATAAGTTAAAACCTCAAAAATCGCCAGGTCCGGACAATATATATCCAAAAATTATAAAAGAAACCAAAGAAGAATTATGTCAGCCACTTTTAACGTTATTTAATGACTCTTTAATTTCAGGAGAAGTTCCAGAGGCGTGGGAGACCGCAAACGTAGTGCCCATCTTTAAAAAGGGTGATAAATCAGCTGCGTCGAATTATCGTCCGATAAGTCTAACGTCAATAGCTGGAAAAAATGCTAGAGTCAGTTTTGGCAAATAAGATTAGAGAACACTTAGAAAGATTCAATCTTAGAAATGAAAGTCAGCACGGATTCAGGCAAGGACGATCCTGCCTCACAAACTTGTCATTCTTCTCGGAGGACTATGAGGAAGTAGATAACGATAAAGCTTACGATATTATTTATCTGGACTTTAAAGCTTTTGATAGGGTCCCACAGGAAAGGTTAGTTAGAAAGGTTCGAGCACACGGTATAGACGGCGATATCTTAAAATGGATAGCATCTTGGCTGGAAGGACGAAAGCAGAGGGTATTAATAAATGGAACAAAGTCGAACTGGGGATTGGTAACTAGCAGTGTACCGCAGGGCTCGGTACTCGGTCCTTTATTATTTATTACATATATAAATGATCTAGACTTAGGAGTCAATAGCAGTATCAGCAAATTTGCTGACGATACAAAAATTGGACGTATCATTAACTCGACTGACGATTGCCATAACTTACATAAGGACCTCGATATATTGCCCAAATGGTCTAAAACTTGGCAAATGGAATTTAACGTTGAAAAAATGTAAAGTACTGAACGTAGGCAAGACCACTGGCGATACTAAATACAGCTTAGATAACAAAGAAATTAGCAAATCGGAATGCGAGAGAGATCTAGGAGTTATGGTTAGTAACAACCTCAAACCAAGGCTACAGTGTATTAACGCGAGAAATAAATCAAATAGGGTTCTAGGATGTATTTCGAGAAGCGTGAGCAATATGTCATCAAAAGTAATATTGCAACATTATCTAGCATTAGTAAGGCCACATTTAGACTACGCAGTACGATTTTGGTGTCCTTACTATAGAACGGATATTAACTCGTTAGAAATTGTACAGAGAATAATTATACAAAAATGATACATGATATTCGGAACCTGTCGTATGAAGAGAGACTGAAAAGACTAAATCTGCACTCACTAGAGAGGCGTAGAGTAAGGGGAGACTTAATTAAGGTGTTTAAGTGGATGAAGGGTATTGCTAAGGGAAATATTAGCAAGGTATTTAAAAGTAAGCATACAGAATAGAACGAGAAGTAATGGTTTCAAACTAGAAAAATTCCATTTCGGTAAGGAAATGGGTAGAAATTGGCGTGGTAATAGAGTAGTAGAAGAATGGAATAAATTACCAAGTAGAGTAGTTGCTGCCTCTTCCATTGAGGGTTTCAAGCATAGGCTAGATATACATGTCAAATGAGGGGTGGGTATAGAAAAATAAAATCTAACAACCAGTACTAATGAATTTATTTCCTTTTCACTTTACACTATGATAGTCTCCTTTTCTCCCTTCACACTTTCTTATAAAATGTCCACGCCAGTTTTTTTTATACTGCGTGGTGTTCTGACTTTTTCCTTCCGGCTTCGGCTGGAGGGTTTGGAGGGCGGGGGAGAGCCTTCTTCTTTGCTATCCTTATCTCATTCTAGTAGTTCAGTTACTCTTCTAGCATGGGTCAACAGGCCTACTGCAGTTGTCCTCTCTTCTTATGTTCTAATGTAATTTTTACTCAAAAATAAAATGCCAGTTACCTGTGATCTATTTGGTACTAAAATTATTACCACTAAGAATGTGGGTTTTGGGTTAATACGAAAATAGCTTGAATCGCTGCATAACTGTCTTCATATTTTACAAGAACGGGATGTGGAGAATCATAAATAGCGGAGAACAGTTTAAAGGATTTGAATTTTTTTCCTGTCTTCCTTCCTTCCTCTTCTGTCTTTCTTTCCTTCATTCTTTCCTCTTCCTTCTTCCTATAGGTGACTCTACACTGAGTGACAAGCCGAACGGTTTCCTGTACACCAGGAAACCATTTACTATGCTGGGTAGTAACCATATAACCAAATTATGACGCCTTTCTATTTAGTGAGTAATTACGGAGCTCCAATCGGATTGAGCCTGTGCAGGTTTATAACCAAGGGATGGTTGGGGTTTATTGCTCCCGTAATGCCAGTCAGGGATAAGTGAGGCTGGTCACTCTCATCTTAAATGTAAGGGCCAACCTGCCTAGCCCCTGTCTCCAACACTCTTCGTGGGGTAACACAGGATTGGATGATGGATGGAGAATTATCTGATCTATTATGAGACCCGGGGACATATAGAAACATCCCCGCTAATACCGATACACCAATCCTGTCTGAGACAGCCCTAATACGTACAGGCATTCTACTGTACTCGTATATGTACGGTGGATGCTTGCGTCTGTGCTGTCCTTGTTTTATTCTAGTAGTTTTGTCACTCTTGTACGAGCTGCCTGGCATGGATCAATTGGCTTACAGTAGTTATCCTCTCTTCTTATGTTGTTTTGTGAAAGTGTAAGGTTTGTAGTAGGACTGGGAACCCTAAAGGAACGTGATGTTAAAGCCTAAGTATTTACCTTTTAGATATTATATAGCTCAGGGGCCAAGGCACTACAGTGGCTCCATATCCTTCCTGTAGCACTTCTTCGTGACTAGCATCATATTCACATAGTTCCTCTAATGTTACAGCTCAACAGGTCAAGACAGAGAGACGGCAATTCTAGGCCAGGTTAGAGTAAAAGGAGTGGAGCCACACATTCATCAGTCTAACGAGGGAAATATTCAAACACATTCACTAGATCGTCTTTCTTCTGAGTGACTGGAGACAAAGTTTAAGGTGAGATTTTTGTTACCAGTCTTAGTGCACATCTCAAAGTTTTTTTTTTTTTTTCCCTCCCCAAGAGTTTCCAGCAACTGTTGTGAAGTATTTAGCTCGTTTTGGCGCTTGGTTTAGCTTCCAGTCCTTTGAAAACATCAGCTGTACCTTAGGAAACCAGGAGTCATTTTTTTTGTGTGTGTGTGTGTGTGTGTGTGTAAATGTGACCGGACTTTTATTGCTTTACCACGAGACCCGCAGACATGACGAAACAACCTGTTAATAAGAATAAACCAATCCTGTGACAGAAGGTGCAGGTGGTGGCATGTGAAAGCGTAATGTTTGTAGCAGGACTGAGGACCCTAAAGGAACGTGATGTTAAAACCTAAGCTCTGAGGTGGACGCTAAAAGATAAAGTTCTGCAGTTCACCAGCTGGACGGACAGCCACAAATCTCACACAGGTGGATGCGGTGTGTGAGATGGCATGCAGCGGACCACACTTGAGCCTCAGAACCAGCTGCAGAAGAGACAGTAAAACGAGTGATCGAGAATATAGCACCAGAGAGAGGCGCAGAGGCAGCAGCCGGCCACCATGCCCTGCCAGAGGCGGTCACTTGCCGCGTAAGAAAGGGGCGGCGGAGGTGTGGATGCCAGGGAGTATTCAGGCGAGGGGGTAGGAGAGGGTAGGGGTGAGGGGGAAGGAGAGGGCTGGGGTGAAGTAGGAGAGGACTGGGGAGAGGGGGTAGGAGAGGACTAGGGTGAGGGGGTAGGAGAGGGCTGGGGTGAGGTGGGAGAGGGCTGGGGTGAGGTGGGGGAGGGCTGGGGTGAAGGGGTAGGAGAGGGCTGGGGTGAGGGGGTAGGAGAAGGCTGGGGTGTGGGCGTGGGTGGGGGCAAGGGTGGGGTTCGTTTCCCCTTCTCTCCACGCCTCCGACCCTTTCGGTCCTTCCCACGCCTTTCACCCTTTCGGCGTCTTCTTCGCCTTCGGTCCTTGTCACCATCGCCACCCTGCTCCTCCTGCTCCCACCTCTCCTGCTGCTCCCATCCCTCTTGCTGGTCCCATCCCTCTTGCTTGTCCCATCCCTCTTGCTGGTCCCATCCCTCCTGCTGGTCCCATCCCTCTTGCTTGTCCCATCCCTCTTGCTGCTCCCATCCCTCTTGCTTGGACCTGTCTCTTTGGGTCTTATTACGGTGAATTTTTCTTTGTTTTCTCTCGGTCATTTTCTGTGAAGCTGTAATTATGTTGGTGTGAAAGGTACTGAGCATAGATTAGTCCACAACTACTGGGGTTGAAGGGGATGGGGAGGAGACTAGTACACACACACACACACACACACACACACACACACACAGCTCTGCCCCACTACAAATTACTCTACTCATACAAACACAGTAATCATTTGGCAACAAGGGAGATGGGGCAGCTTCCTTCTTCACTGCTCGTTGATTTCTGGTCCTTTAAGTACCAAGTTATTATTTCGCCATCTGAGAAATATTGTTCAGTGAAGTGTATAGAGCAGATGAAGTGTAGAGCAGTGAAGTGTACAATATTCAGTGAAGTGTATACAGCAGATGAAGTGTATAGAGCAGTGAAGTATATAATGTTCAGTGAAGTGTATAGAGAAGATGAAGTGTTGAGCAGTGAAGTGTATAGAGCAGATGAAGTATAGAGCAGTGTATAGTGTTCAGTGGAGTGTATAGAGTTGATGAGTGCATTGTCTGAATTCACTCTCACGACAAGCATTTATTTACGTCCCTCTGTATGTTTATATTCTGTGTGTGTGTGTGTGTGTGTGTGTGTGTGTCTTTTCTCTTCGGTTTGGCGTTAAGACAACCATATTCAGAACACTTTGGCATTTTTATGGATTACATGAATATATAGACAGACATAAGAACATAAGAAGAGAGGATAACTGCAGTAGGCCGGTTAGCCCATGCTAGGCAGCTCCTAGTACATAAGAACATAAGAAGAGAGGATAACTGCAGTAGGCCGGTTGGCCCATGCTAGGCAGCTCCTAGAAGAGTAACTGAACTACTAGAATGAGATAAGGACAGCAAAGAAGAAGGCTCTCCCCCGCCCTCCAAACCCTCCAGCCGAAGCCGGCAGGAAAAAGTCAGAAAGAACACCACGCCGTATAGAAAAACTAGCGTGGACATTTTACAGGAAAGTGTGAAAGGAGAATAGAGACTATCATAGTGTAACCTGAAAAGAAAATTTTTTTGAATTAGTATTGGTTACAAGATTTTCTTTATTCTATATCCACCCCTTATTTGTCATATGCTTATCTAGCCTATGCTTGAAACTCTCAATGGAAGAGGCAGCAACTACTTTACTAGGTAGCTTATTCCATTCGTCTACTACTCTATTACCAAACCAATTTCTACCGATTTCCTTACTGAAACGGAATTTTTCTAGTTTGAAACCATTATTTCTAGTTCTATCCTGTATGCTCACTTTAAGTACCTTGCTAATATCTCCCTTATTTATACCATTCATCCACTTAAACACCTCAATTAAGTCTCCCCTTACTCTACGCCTCTCTAGCGAATGCAGACTTAGTCTTTTCAGTCTGTCTTCATATGACAGGTTCCGGACGTCATGTATCATTTTAGTCATTCTTCTCTGTACATTTTCTAACGAATTAATATCCATTCTATAGTAAGGACACCAGAATTGTACTGCGTAGTCTAAATGTGGCCTTACTAATGCTAGATAAAGTTTTAGTATTACTTTAGATGATCTATTGCTCACGCTTCTCGAAATAAATCCTAGGACCCTATTTGCTTTATTTCTCGCATTAATACACTGTTGCCTAGGTTTAAGGTCGTTACTAATCATAACTCCTAGATCTCTCTCGCATTCCGATTTGCTAATTTCTTTGTTATCTAAGCTGTATTTAGTATCTCCAATGGTCTTGCCTACGTTAAGTACTTTACATTTTTCAACGTTAAATTCCATTTGCCAAGTTTTAGACCATTTGGACAATGTATCGAGGTCTTTCTGTAAGTTATGGCAATCGTCAGTCGAGTTAATGATACGCCCTATTTTTGTATCGTCGGCAAATTTGCTGATGCTGCTATTGACTCCTAAGTCTAGATCTTTTATATATATGATAAATAATAAGGGACCGAGTACTGAACCCTGTGGTACACCGCTGGTTACTAATCCCCAGTCCGACTTAGTTCCATTTATTAATACTCTCTGCTTTCGTCCTTTCAGCCAGGATTCTATCCATTTTAAGATATCGCCGTCTATACCGTGTGCTCGAACCTTTCTATTTAACCTTTCGTGTGGGACCCTATCAAAAGCTTTACTAAAGTCCAGAAAAATAACATCGTAAGCTTTATCGCTATCTACTGCCTCATAGACCTCCGAGTAGAATGACAACAAATTTGTGAGGCAGGATCGTCCTTGCCTGAATCCGTGCTGACTTTCGTTTATAAGATTATATCTTTCTAAGTGTTCTCTAATCTTATTTGCCAAAATTGACTCTAACATTTTTCCTACTATTGACGTTAGACTTATCGGACGATAATTCGACGCAGCTGATTTATCACCCTTTTTAAAGATGGGCACTACGTTTGCGGTTTTCCACGCCTCTGGAACTTCTCCTGAACTTAAAGAGTCATTAAATAACGTTAAAAGTGGCTGACATAATTCTTCTTTGGTTTCTTTTATAATTTTTGCATATATATCGTCCGGACCTGGCGATTTTTGAGGTTTTAACTTATTAATTTCTTTCAATACGTCCTCCTTACTAATGGTTATTTTACTAAGAATATTTTCCGTATTCTCATGGTAAATATTTGCTGCTTGAGGGACCAGGCTTAGATTTTCCTTGGTGAATACTGATATGAAATAATTATTTAGGATGGAGCACATTTCTTTATCTTCACTGGTAATGTCACCTGATTCTGTTCTGAGTGGTCCTATCCTGTCTTTATTTTTCGTTCGGTACATTTGATAAAAACCCTTGGGGTTTTCTTTTGATTCACTGGCAACCTTAATTTCATAACTTCTCTTTGCTTTTCTTATCTCCCTCTTTACTTCTCTATTTAAAATTGTGTACCGGTTACGTAAGTGTTCCTCTCCACGTTTTATTTTTCTATACATTCCTTTCCTTTGTCCTATGAGAGATTTTAATCTGTTGTTTAACCATCTAGGTTCCGAATTATTAGTTCTAAACGGCTTTGAAGGAATATATCTATCTTGGCCTCCGTGTATTATATTTATTAACTCGTCATACTTCTCACTGGTTGAACGTCTGCTTGGCACTGTAGCTGAGTTAATTTCCGTCACCTGGACTACATTCCTATCTACCACCTCCTCCCTCACAGACACCTGACGGACATCCCCAGGTGTTTCCTGCGCCTGACCTATGACCTGGGATTCCACACTGATCTGGCATTCCCTCCAATAGCTAATCTCCCTGTGGAATACTGTTCGAAAATAAGCTCTTAAGCCATCGAAATCTCCTAGACGAAAATTAGGAACGGTGGAGGTATTTTCAGTGGAACAGACATCCCAAATAAATTTGAACTTAATTTCTTCATGATCGCTATTACCAAGTCGTCCACCAACCTCTATATCGCTAATGATATTTTCTTTATTAGCTAAAACCAAATCTAGTATATTATTACCTCTGGTGGGCTCCCTTATATACTGATAAAGGAAATTATCCTGTACTACCTCTAGAAATTCCTCTGACTCTGCATCTCCTGTCTGAATTCTCCAATCTATCCTTGGCAGATTAAGGTCCCCTACAATTATTACTAAGGTGGACTGTGATGCTTTCCTCATATCCTCCCAAAGGTATTTACTATCAGCTCTACTTAATTTAGGAGATCTGTAAATTGCTCCTAAGACTAATTTCTCCCTATTGTTACTAATTTCAACCCAGACACTTTCTGTGTCTCTATTTACTTTAATGTCTTCTTTATTATAACAGATTAATGAATCCTTTACATAAATAGCTACCCCTCCCCCCTTTCTTCCCAGACGGTTTGACACAAAAATATTATAGCCTTTTATCTGATATTCTGCTAAAAATTCTCGAGTGTCTGTATTCATCCAAGTTTCACTAATAACGGCAATGTCTATTTTCTCTGTACAAATTAAAGCCCTCAGTTCATCCATTTTATTACGTAAACTCCGGCTGTTTGTGTAGTACACTTTCAGATTATTACTAGTAGTTATGCCTCTACCTTGGCATTTGCTGTTATTTATTTTATTACTAACTGGGAAACTCTTTACTTTACTAATATAACAATTTTTTGTACTATCGCTTATCGCCCTTCTATCATCGCTTGTTCTATCATCTATCATCGCCTGCTCAATTTGAGGTGCCTGAGTGGATGTATCTACACTATTGGTTGAACTTTTGTTCTTAATTTTGCAAGTATCGATGCATCTATCCAAACATGGTAATAATGATTTCTGAGTGTAGTTGCTGCATCTTCCTGTACACCTACTTCTCAATCTCGAAAAAATCCCTCCAACTCCCTATCTATCATTCCAGCTAAAACAGTAACTCCCTGCCTGCTAAGATGAGTCCCATCCCAACTATACAAGGCACTCCGTCCATAAAACCGGTCCCAGCTGTCTATGAAAGGTATTGCATTATCTTTGCAATACCTTTCAAGGCGGCAATTAAACCCTATTGCCCTGCTCAACCATTCCCTTCCAACCCGCCACCTTGGCAAAACACCAAGCACTACAGGGGTTCCTCCCCTCTCCCTAACCTTTTCTAACATCAACTTGTACCTTTTCCACAGTACCTCACTCTTACGGCTACTAATATCATTGCCTCCTACACTGAGGCACACAGTGGGTTTGTCACCACTTTCCTTTACGATATTTGAAATTTTATCTACCACATTAGCCACCCTGGCCCCTGGAAGACACACATGTTTAGCGAGTGGAGTATACATGGCCCTGTTCAGATATCTCACCTGGGAGTCTCCAACAACAACAACATTTTTCTTACCTTTCTTGTTCTGTTTATACTTACCTGTACTGGAAGTTCTCTCACCGTCCTTCTCCTCTACTTCCCTCTCTGCCTTCCCTTCACATTCGTCCCGTAGTGCGTCGAATGTATTAGTTGTCTTAACTTCCGTTTGCTTTTTAAGGGTGAACTTCGTTGCACCCTTGTTAACTAGTGTCCAACCTTCAGCCTTTTTCTCTTTCTCCTCCAACATCTCCTCCAACAATTCCCTCATCTGTGCCTTCTCCTGCCTGAGAATTTGTACCTCCCGCTTCAGTTCGAGAAGTTCCTCCTTTAATTCAAGGTAGTCCTTTTCAGTACCTGCAGTGGGGACACAGCTCTCTGCCGAGGAAGCCATTACGCACTAGTTCACACAAGGTAGCACACACTATCACGGGTCACTACGGGTCACCACAACACACACTCTCACGGATCACTAGCACAGCACTATCGCTGATCACTACAACACACTAACACAACCACTATCACAGATCACTAAAGCACACTAGCAAAACACTACCACAGGTCTCAGGCACGTCTGAGCTGACTGGCCACACGAGAGCGACTGAAGAGTAACTGAACTACTAGAATGAGATAAGGATAGCAAAGAAGAAGGCTCTCCCCCGCCCTCCAAATCCTCCAGTCGAAGCCGGCAGGAAAAAGTCAGAAAGAACACCAAGCCGTATAGAAAAACTGGCGTGGACATTTTACAGAAAAGTGTGAAAGGAGAATAGAGACTATCATAGTGTAACCTGAAAAGAAAAAAATTATGAATTAGTATTGGTTATAAGATTTTCTTTATTCTATATCCACCCCTTATTTGTCATATGCTTATCTAGCCTATGCTTGAAACTCTCAATGGAAGTGGCAGCAACTACTTTACTAGGTAGCTTATTCCATTCGTCTACTACTCTATTACCAAACCAATTTCTACCGATTTCCTTTCTGAAACGGAATTTTTCTAGTTTGAAACCATTATTTCTAGTTCTATCCTGTATGCTCACTTTAAGTACCTTGCTAATATCTCCTTTATTTATATCATTCATCCACTTAAACACCTCAATTAAGTCTCCCCTTACTCTACGCCTCTCTAGCGAATGCAGACTTAGTCTTTTCAGTCTGTCTTCATATGACAGGTTCCGGACGTCATGTATCATTTTAGTCATTCTTCTCTGTACATTTTCTAACGAATTAATATCCATTCTATAGTAAGGACACCAAAAATGTACTGCGTAGTCTGAATGTGGCCTTACTATTGCTAGATAAAGTTTCAGTATTACTTTAGATGATCTATTGCTCACGCTTCTCGAAATAAATCCTAGGACCCTATTTGCTTTATTTCTCGCATTAATACACTGTTGCCTTGGTTTAAGGTCGTTACTAATCATAACTCCTAGATCTCTCTCGCATACCGATTTGCTTATTACTTTATTATCTAAGCTCTGTTTAGTATCTCCAATGGTCTTGGCTACGTTAAGTACTTTACATTTTTCAACGTTAAATTCCATTTGCCAAGTTTTAGACCATTTGGACAATGTATCGAGGTCTTTTTGTAAGTTATGGCAATCGTCAGTCGAGTTAATGATACGCCCTATTTTTGCCTCGTCGGCAAATTTCCTGATGCTGCTATTGACTCCTAAGTCTAGATCATTTATATATATGATAAATAATAAGGGACCGAGTACTGAACCCTGTGGTACACCGCTAGTTACTAATCCCCAGTCCGACTTAGTTCCATTTATTAATACTCTCTGCTTTCGTCCTTTCAGCCAGGATTCTATCCATTTTAAGATATCGCCGTCTATACAGTGTGCTCGAACCTTTCTAACTAACCTTTCGTGTGGGACCCTATCAAAAGCTTTACTAAAGTCCAGATAAATAACATCGTAAGCTTTATCGCTATCTACTGCCTCATAGACCTCCGAGTAGAATGACAACAAATTTGTGAGGCAGGATCGTCCTTGCCTGAATCCGTGCTGACTTTCGTTTATAAGATTAAATCTTTCTAAGTGTTCTCTAATCTTATTTGCCAAAATTGACTCTAACATTTTTCCTACTATTGACGTTAGACTTATCGGACGATGATTCGACGCAGCTGATTTATCACCCTTTTTAAAGATGGGCACTACGTTTGCGGTCTCCCACGCCTCTGGAACTTCTCCTGAACTTAAAGAGTTATTAAATAACGTTAAAAGTGGCTGACATAATTCTTCTTTGGTTTCTTTTATAATTTTTGCATATATATCGTCCGGACCTGGCGATTTTTGAGGTTTTAACTTATTAATTTCTTTCAATACGTCCTCCTTACTAATGGTTATTTTACTAAGAATATTTTCCGTATTCTCATGGTAAGTATTTGCTGCTTGAGGGACCAGGCTTAGATTTTCCTTGGTGAATACTGATATGAAATAATTATTTAGGATGGAGCACATTTCTTTATCTTCACTGGTTCTGTTCTGAGTGGTCCTATCCTATCTTTATTTTTCGTACGGTACATTTGATAAATACCCTTGGGGTTTTCTTTTGATTCACTAGCAACCTTAATTTCATAACTTCTCTTTGCTTTTCTTATCTCCCTCTTTACTTCTCTATTTAAAATCGTGTATCGGTTACGTAAGTGTTCCGCTCCACGTTTTATTTTTCTATATATTCCTTTCCTTTGGCCTATGAGAGATTTTAATCTGTTGTTTAACTAATATCACAATAGACATGATTCTATGTCTGGAGACAAATGAGAGCACACTGAGGTGGTTTGGCCACGTGGAGAGGATGGAGAGTGAGAGACTGACGAGGAGAATGTATATGAGTGAGGTGGAGGAGGGGGGTGGGAGGCAGGGAGGTCATGGATGAGATGGAGGGATGGAGTGGAGAGGTATATGAGAGAGGGGGGTGTGAACTGGGAGCAGGGCAGTGAAATGGCGAGGGATAGGGCGACATGGAGGCAATTTCTTTGTGGCAATAGATAGATAAAATAGATACAAATGAGGGCGGGATACACTCGGGCAAGGGAGTGGAGGGAGAGGCGTCGTGACCCCCTCCACCTCCCTAGGGACTTGCGCATCACCTGACCTGCTGCCGGGTTGTAGGTCGAGCATATTTGGGTGTGAATTCTTGCTCAGTAAAGTGGCTCCCTACTACCTCTTCCTTGGCTGTTTATTTTTGGATCCGGCTGGTTAATATCATTTTGTACCTTACTTATGCAGAGTACAGAATGCGAGAGAGATCTAGGAGTTATGATCAGTAACGACCTTAAACCAAGGCAACAGTGTATTAATGCGAGAAATAAAGCAAATATTGTCCTAGGATTTATTTCGAGAAGCGTGAGCAATAGATCATCTAAAGTAATACTAAAACTTTATCTATCATTAGTAAGGCCACATTTAGACTATCCAGTACAATTTTGGTGTCCTTACTATAGAATGGATATTAATTCGCTAGAAAATGTACAGAGAAGAATGACAAAAATGATACATGACGTCAGGAACCTGTCATATGAAGACAGACTGAAAAGACTAAGTCTGCATTCGCTAGAGAGGCGTAGAGTGAGGGGAGACTTAATTGAGATGTTTAAGTGGATGAAGGGTATAAATAAGGGAGATATCAGCAAGGTACTTAAAGTGAGCATACAGGATAGAACTAGAAATAATGGTTTCAAACTAAAAAAAACTCCGTTTCAGTAAGGAAATCGGTAGAAATTGGTTTGGTAATAGAGTAGTAGACGAATGGAATAAGCTACCTAGTAAAGTAGTTCCCGCCTCTTCCATTGAGAGTTTCAAACATAGGCTAGATAAGCATATGACTAATAAGGGGTGGATATAGAATAAAGAAAATTTTATAACCAATACTAATTCATAATTTTTTTCTTTTCAGGTTACACTATGATAGTCTCTATTCTCCTTTCACACTTTCCTGTAAAATGTCCACGCCAGTTTTTCTATACGGCTTGGTGTTCTTTCTGACTTTTTCCTGCTTGTTTCGGCTGGAGGGTTTGGAGGGCGGGGGAGAGCCTTCTTCTTTGCTATCCTTATCTCATTCTAGTAGTTCATTTACTCTTCTAGGAGCTGCCTAGCATGGGCCAACCGGCCTACTGCAGTTATCCTCTCTTCTTATGTTCTTATAAAAATGGTAGTAACCTATAAGTAGCAAAATAAATTGCTTAGGAAGAAGAGGTGTTTGGGAGCTTCCTTAACGTGCGAAAATAAGGACCTTACCACAGTGATAAGACAAAGGTTGAATTCATGCACATATACATACACAAACATACAATATATATACGTACATGCACACATTCATACATACATACATACATAAAAAGACATACAAAATATATACATACATACATACATACTTCATACGTACATGCTTATAATTAGGTACACATGCATACACACATAGCTGGACACACATGCAAACAAACGCATTCATACATACACACATACATACATACATCCATACATGATAACTAAGAGGAATATTTCTCTAGATGATTTCCTTTGTTTTCTATTAAAATTTTCTAACTCAAATAAATTCATGTGCATAGTGCAGAAAAATTAACTGAAAAAATGATTTTTGAGAGAGAGAGAGAGAGAGAGAGAGAGAGAGAGAGAGAGAGAGAGAGAGAGAGAGAGAGAGAGAGAGAGAGAGAGAGAGAGAATATGTCGAAAGATGAATCGCTATGAAGAAGTAGAGAGGATTATGGACTTACATCAAATTAGCCTCTCTCTCTCTCTCTCTCTCTCTCTCTCTCTCTCTCTCTCTCTCTCTCTAAGTAATGAGCTAATCAACACGTTTGAACAAATACAAGCTTGTTTGTTTTTGTCGCACGCACGCACACGCACACACACACACACACAGGTTCCACCATACACGTGAGAGGAAGCGGGCACCTCACTGGTCAGGGGGCGGGGGCAGCCAATGAGAGGCCCCCTTCCCAGCGACCACGGGATAATGCCACCCTGTGGTCCACCTCAAGACTCAGTTCTTCGCTGGCTTGACTGTCGGTCGCTTCTCTTTGCCAGTCGACCACACACTACCCTTAAACATCTCCCCCAGCCCTACAGTACCCCAGTCCCACGGTATCCCAGCCCTACAGTTCCCCAGCCGTACGTTACCCCAGCCTTACTGTACTCCAGTCTTACGGTACCCAAGCCCTACGGTTTCCCAGCCAACTCCAGTCCAGTCCTCGCAACTCCAAACTCTTGCCGTCATCATGGCCTCCGTGCAACAGCAGGACGACGCAATGCAGATTTTTATAACAAGCCTGAACAAGTACACTAAGATCACCGTCCCGCTTGACTATGAGGTAATGGATCTGAAGAAGTTTATTCAGGTGAGGAACGTCGCTGCGGAGGCCGCCGTCCAGGTACAACAGATGTGGGAAGGAGACCTGAACGCATGGGATGAGAGCAGTTACAGTTCCAGCTCATGGGAGGGGAGTTGGGGCTTCAGTGACTCTCCTTCCAGCTCCAATTCCTACAACTCCAGCTCGTGGCAGGGGAGTTGGGGCTTCAGTGACTCGCCTTCGAACTCCAGTTCCTACGGTGCCAGCTCATGGCAGGGGAGTTGGGGCATCAGTAACTCTCCTTCAAGCTCCAATTCCTACAGTACCAGCTCATGGCAGGGGAGTTGGGGCTTCAGTAACTCTCCTTCAAGCTCCAATTCCTACAGTACCAGCTCATGGCAGGGGAGTTGGGGCTTCAGTAACTCTCCTTCCAGCTCCAATTCCTACAGTACCAGCTCATGGCAGGGGAGTTGGGGCTTCAGTAACTCTCCTCCCAGCTCCAATTCCTACAGTACCAGCTCATGGCAGGGGAACTGGGGCTTCAGTAACTCTCCTTCAAGCTCCAATTCTAACAGTACCAACTCATGGGAGGGGAGTTGGGGCTTCAGTAACTCTCCTTCAAGCTCCAATTCACACAGTACCAGCTCATGGGAGGGGAACTGGGGCTTCAGTAACTCTAATTCCATCCCCAATTCCTACAGTACCAACACTCATTCCGGATGGTCTGGCAATTATTATAACTCTGGCCCTAGTTTTCACGCTGAGAACTGTGGTAATGAGAGTCGGGGCCAAGAGGAGTACATGGGCGGTATTCCCGACGAGGTGATGGAACTCGTTTGGGATTATTCCAGCAACGGAGATTCAAGTTCCAGAGATTCTGCCTCTAGGAATTCCGAGGAGGAGACTGTGGAGCCCCCGTTCAAGAAGCAACGAACCATGTAACTGTTGATGACGAGGACAGAGAAGACTTCTCGTTTCTGCTGACATGATCCGGTTTGAGTGTGTGTGTGTGTTTTAGTGTTCTGGTGTTGGAGAATTTTAAGGTAGTTGCTGTTCTGACGATCATTATTTATCTACCTCAATTCAAGCTCATTTTTAGTATGTATATATTTGTGCGTGAATCTTAAGATACACTGCCAAGCCCTGTGATGTATCGATGTATGATGTAATCTACTAATGTATACTGTGATGGATTTATGTGCTTTCTGTGATGTATTGATGTTTTAATGTCAATACAGATGCATCCAATGGTCTGCTGACTAAATTTTTGTGATAGGTGTGGTGACGGATGCTGTGATAGGTACTGTGATATGGTGATGTATGTACACTGATACCTGATTGAATTCTGTGATAGGTGTGCTAACATATGCTGTAATAGATACTGTGATGTACTTATGTATAATGTGAATACTGAAGTACTTCCTGATCCAGTGACTATGATAGAAAATTCTTTGATGAATGTAAAGCTAACTGATTTTACCATTGATTTTTTTTAGTGTCTTTCTGTTGATCTTAGTTACATGACATTATAAAGACTGTCAGTACTGAGGTTGTTACTGACAATGATAAATATAGGTCTGAAGAGCTTTACATATTGGCCAAACGAATGTGGAACTTTGTATTTTCCACAGTTTTGTCCTTCTGCAGTTTATTTCAAGGAGTTCACTGGTAGGATATGACAATACTGGGACCATACACCCTTGTGGTAGCACTTCTTCGTGACTAGCATGGTGAATATTGAAGCTGCAACTTAAGATTCAATATAAAGAGATGTCAATTTTAGGCCGTGTTAGAGCAATGAGGATTGTGTAATAAATGGAAGCTTTTTTTTATTAAATGTTTTTAATGGTTAGGGCAAAATTGATCACTTTTACGTACAGGGATTTCATAGATGTAAGTTGTTTTTGTTCAGATATTTATTTATTTATTTATCTGTCATAGTTGTAGGTTTAAATTAGTTACTTTCTATGTACAGGGAGAGTAAAACTGTATTTTTTATAGCTTTCCTTTATCAATATATTTTTGACTTATTTATCATAGTGGAAGGTCTAAGCTATTTTTATTCAGAGTTTCTCATTTATCTTTGTATTATATCATGCTGTGATACATGAAAAGTTGCTTATATATTTGAGTTGCTCAATAATTTTAAGTCTAGTATAGATTTTAGAGTAATTTTCAACTTCATTTTTATTTGACAGTTGGAAGAAATTGGGAAATCCATTGAACTTTGCTGTCAGAGAATATTTTGCATTAAATTCAAAGTCAGTGCTACGTAATTCAGAAAAAAAGACATAGGCTAGGTAAGGTTGGTTTTAGTGACTTTTTATGTCTTTTTACTTTTCACCTGGTAGCGCTGCTTTTTTTATTGGCTGTTTTTTTGTGAAGTTTGTAAGCATGCAATTACTCTGTCAATAAAGCGAAGGAAATTTAATCATGTTTTTATATGCCCTCTTCTATAATTCACTGACTATAACAGTTATGACTATGATAATGTATAAATAAAAGAGGAATTGTAATGGACTACAACCAGATCCTCGCTATCTTGGAACTGCAGATCAATCTAAGTATAAAAAAAGGCTAAATTTGAATGGAATCAATCAGTTTTTCTTAATAATAAACTGTCAAGTTTCCACCATGTAACGGAATAAGGAAAATAATGATAAATGAAGATATTTAGATGAGGATTTGACGCTTAAGAAATAAATGGTACTATGAAAAGTCAAGGGATTTCAGGAAGATAAAAGTTTTGGTGAAATTTTGATGTTTTGTGATGACCTAGGAACAGAGTACACCCCAGGAGTCCATACATCCATAGCCAGACGCATATACCCCCAAAGTAAACATTCTTTTTCCAACACCAAAATCTCACCAAGACTTATTTTTTCTCTGACTCTGATATAAATACACGGACTACAGCCTTCGTGGAGGTGCAGGCAATAATAAACACATGGAATAAACATCACCTAAATGAAACCAGCCTTATTCTTAAACCAACTTCTTACCAAATTTCTTGACTTTTCCCTGACAAACTCTACACACACATACATCTATAATTTTTTCTTTATGTCAAGATAAAATCTACACACACAAACATCTACCATCGTAAGACCAGCTTAAATCACAAAAGATCTTACACAAAAAATATTAAAAACTTAGCAGCATCCATCTTACGGGAAAGATCTTTATTTCTTATTTATACTGAGGAACTATGAACATAAACAAAGTCCGCCATCTTGAATTCGGCGACTCTCTCTCTCTCCCCCGCCAATTTCTCAGCCTCGAGATGACTATAAGCGACCGGAGAAACGCAGGGCCTAAGACAAGCCAATTTTAAGGCCAGTATTTCGCCATGGAATCTGCCATCATCACATAAATGACGTGAACAGAATTGCCCATTGTTTTTTGGCGTTGTGAGATAACCGAAACATACGTGCTCCCTCTGTGTCAACAAGTGGGTTGGTGGAGGGTTAGTGCCTCTCCCCGTAAAACAAATAACTCAAAGTCAAATGGCCACCCCTTACGGGATTATGACGTCTGGAAATAGATAGATAGATAGTAAGAAAGTATCATCATCATCATCATCATTATTATTATTATTATTATCATCATTATTATTTTTATCATCAGAAGTGGTAGTGATATAAGTCGTAGTAGTAGTAGTAGTTGCAGTAGTAGTAGTAGTAGTAGTAGTAGTTGTAGTATTTTTTATTTTACCGTTAGTACAAGCCCCATCGCTCTAGGGAACGTTGTTGCTGAAGGCCAAGCAGGAAGTGCACATGAGGGCAAAGGAATATATGAGTACTGATGCATATATGGGGCTAAAATTGTCATTCTGAATACAATTATAAACACCGTGAGAAAAGACGGTACTATATGAGAAAGAGTAAAACACACACACACACACACACACACACACACACACACACACACACACACACACACACACACACACACACACACACTGCTGGTGCAGTGGTAACGTTCTCGCTTTCCATCTGGCAGACGGGAGTTCGCGCCTCGCTCAGGTTGCGAAAAGTTTCACTGACGAAGTGGGTGGTTACTGTCCCCCTTGAGCAAGGGGACGGGTGTGTGCGTGTGTGAAGGTCACAGCCTTGCCCTTAGATCGGACTATATGAGCTCTCAGCTCCCTTCCGGGAGGGTAAAAGCTGACGATCACGACCATCAGGTGATCCTGACCGACCCGGTGAATTACAGAACAGAGGGTGGGAATATCGTGCACTGCACCAAGATCAGTAATGAAGTAGGTACAAGAAACAGACAAGAATAAATCATGGGGTGTAAAGAGGGCAATAATGGGACAATTAACGATATGATGGGGTAATGAGTCAGCCAAGGGAGCGCTACAGAATTTGCAGGGCTTGTCTGTGGCCGGCCAGCGATACCCCAGGCGAATGCAGGCGACGAACACATCACAGCGGCGGGTGAGGGTGGGGTGCTTGCCAAAGATGTGCCGCACCCCGGGGCAGTTGGCATAGTGCTGGATGGTGACACTGGTGGCACGTTCAGCATCAGTACGCAGGTCTAGGTCCTACCTGGCCCTCTCCCAAAGGCTACTCAAGACAGTGGCCTTGGAACAGGGAGGCGAAGGGCAGGGAGAGGTAGGTGCACGCAGCTAAGGCCAGACGATGTGCCTGGTCGTGTCGGTTGTGACCAACGTGGCTGGCATCCAGATAAAAGTGTGCCTGTCGAGATCGACGGCGTGAAACTGATGAAGTCGGGAGGAGAGACGGGTAAAGAGGAGGCAGGAGGGGGGTTGTGAACAAGGGCGAGGGCTGCATGGGAATCGTTGATGATTAGGCCTGAGAGATACTGAGAGAGAATGAAGCCACGGGCAGAGATAAGAGCAGACGGTTCACACCGGGTACTGCTGGCCCAGTTGGGGAGACGGAGAGAGGTTAAGAAGACGGGAGAGGCAGATTTATTGAAAAAAAAAATCTAAAAGAAAGAAAAGAAAAAAGAAAATAAGAAGAGAGGATAACTGCAGTTGGTCCAAGTTAGGCAGCACCTACGAAAGTATGACTAAACTACTAAAATAAGTCAAAGATACCAGAGAAGAAGGCTCTCGCCCATCCACCAACCCTTCAGTCGAAACATTAAAAAAAAAAAAAAAAAAAAAAAAAGCCAGAGGGAACACCAAGCATCAACAGAAAATATGACGTGGATAGATAAACTGATCCCCTGTTCTGCACTTGGTATTTTTTCTATACATGCCACACATTTCTCTGTCTGGTAATGCTACATGATTCCCTTCTAAGAGGTCCTATCCCATCATTATTTTTCGTGCGGTGCAACTGATAAAAGCCATTAGGGTTTTCTTTGGATTCTCGAGCAACCTTAATTTCACAGCCTCGCTTTGCTTTTTTAATCAACCTATTCAAAATCGAGTGTCGATTACGTAAGTGTTCCTTTCCTTTTTTCTATATACTCCTATTCTTTGACCTGAGAAACTTTAATCTGCTGTTTTCCATCTCGGCTCTGATTTATTTGTTCTATAAACGCTTTTGAAGGGATATATATATTTTCTGGCATCTGTGGTTTTTATTTACTGGCTCATCACATTTCTCACTGACCGAAAGGTTACTTGATAACCGACCTGAATTAATTTCCGCGACCTGAGCTACACTCCCACCTAGATCCTGCCCCTCACCTATGACCTGAGCTTTCCCAGTGACCGCAGTGACCTTACGTACACTGCCTGTCCCTAACCTATGACCTGAGCCACCTCACTGACCTCACTCTCCCTAAAGTAACCCGTCTGCCCATGGGTTGCGGTTCTGAAATAAGTTCTTAATCCATCAAAGACTACACGAAAATTAGGAACAGTCGATCGGTGTTTAGTTGAACGGTCATTCCAACTAAACTTTATGTTAATTTCTTTTTGGTTACCGTTTACAAGGCGAGGCAAGCAGCACCCGCCTTGCCATTAACAAGGACAGACCATCAGCATATATATGAATAAAATGGGTAGGGTACTTGCTGCTGCTGAGTTAAGGGTTTCAGTGATGGAGAACTGAGGAGGGATAGGTGGACGGTCAGTAGTGGCAAAAGATGTATAATGAAGAGCAGTTGTACGTGCCCACACTGGAGCAGAGGGGCAATAGGGATAAGTGTGAGGTCGGTTCGGATCCTTTATATCCGAATTGATCGTTGCTATCCTTGTCTTATTCTCGAAGTGTCCCTCCTTCCCTTCCCTCTTTCTCGATACCCTCATTCTGTCTTTACTCATATTCTCCTTCCCTTTTTTTACCCACATATTTCGCAATAAAAATAGTGAATGGAAATGATAAGCAGCGAATCTTGGCACATAGGCCGTACGTGAGAAAAAAAGCAAAATGGTAGAGATGGCAAGCAGTGAATATTCTAAGTATGTAATGGAAGGAGCATATTCGATACAGTGAATATTCAAAGCGTACACAAACACGGCCATCCCTTGTAAAGTAGACGCGGCCACAGGGTATACGAGCCGCCAGGAGTTCATATAAGATTTAGTTGTTCGCTCGCTCTCACGTCGTTCGGATCTCCTTTCTAGTCTATCTGGCGCTACTCTACTCTATCTTGGTTAACTCTACGGTACTCCAGCCACCTCTAGACGAATTCAGTCAACTCCAGACCACTCCACTCAGCTCCAGACTAATCCATTCAATTCCACGCTACTCCAGTCCACTCCATATTAGTCCATTCAGTTCCACACTGCTCCACTCAGTTCCACAATACTCCACTCGACTCCAGATTGTTGCCTACGTCATGGGTTCTTCTACCTCTGACCAACAAGTGGAGGAGATTTTGCACACACTGGAAATAAGTCTAAAGAAGTACAAGGCTATTATCAAGCAGCAAGACTTTGAGGTGATGGACCTGGAGAAGTTCGTCCTCGTGAAGAACGTCCTCGTAGAGACCTCCCTCATTGTAGAACAGAGACAGAGAATGGACGAGGACGCAGGAGAAGACTCACCCGGCGACGAGAGCGAGCATCCTTCCTACACCACCGAAGGAAGGAAAAAGAGGCTGATCAAGAGGAAGACGCGACATGAGAGGAGGAGGACGAGGAGATCCAGGTTTACCGAGGATGACAATGGCGACGACTGGAGCTCAGAGGACGAGAGTTCCAGCTCCAGTGACTCAAGTTCCAGTGACTCGAGCTCTAGTGACTCAGGTTCCAGTGATTCAAGCTCCACTGACTCAGGTTCCAGTGACTCAAGCTCAAGTGACTCAGGTTCCAATAATTCAAGTTCCAGTGACTCAGATTCCAGTGACTCAAGCTCCAGCGACTCTAGTTCCAGTTCGGAAGATTCGGGTTCTGACAGTTCCAGCTCTGACGACTCCAGTTCCGACGACCAGAGTTCCAGTTCCAGCAAGGCGAGTGAGGAACCCCCATCCAAGAAGCTCCGAATAGACTTCCCTCGTGTACCCGACGAAGAGGGGGGGATATCCGTCTCCAGTTCTGACGATTCTGGTTCAAGTTCTGACGATGAGGGTTCCGAGAGTGGGAGTGAGGCGCCCCTGACCAAGAAGTGTTGAAATTCATTGTGGTGTTTCAAAGAAGTGTTTTAAGTACGAAGAAAGTGTTTGGTGTACAATGGTCAAAGGAAAAGGTGATTATGTGTCCTGAAGCGTTTAAACCATTTCGATGATGTGTTTATCGCCTTTATTCTTGCTATTTGCGATTTTTTTTTTTTAAATCTTAGGACAGATTTCTAGCAGTGTAAGGGCTGAAAGTGTTAGTGGTGCTCCAGAAGTGTTTTAAGTTCCAAGAAAAGTGTTTGTTGTTGTTGTAATAGTCATGTGGAAATGTGGTATTAGTGTATTGAAGTGTTTAAACTATTCCGATTACGTGTTTTTACGATGTGCTGTTTACGATTTCCTTTTTTATAAATTTAAGACTGCCCTCTAATGATGTAGGCTGTTAATGAGAGCTAAATGGTCTGAAAATAGTGATAATAATTCAGAAAAACACGTGACCAGTTTGAGAGAATGGAATGACAAAAAAGAAAGAAAAAGGTTTGGGTGGTGTGATAAAGTAACGTCTAAGCTTAATGAAAAATGTTTGTGGTTTGGTAGTAATGGTAGAAGAATGAGAAGAAAATTGTGTGGTATTGGTATTAATCCGATTTGTTAATGAGAAGTGGTATTGGTGTGGTGTTAAGGATTTTCTGTACAGCATGAAGTGAAAAGGTTGTCTGACGATGTGCTCAAAGTTAAAAAAAGTGTTTGTTTTGTGATGACAGTGTGGTGGTGTGTGGCAGTGTGTTAGGGTGTATTATGTGTGAGGTGAGATGTTGCAGTGTGGGCCGGTGTATGTGTTGAGGTTGGGCGGTTTGTGGTAGTGTGTGTGTGTGTGTGTGTGTGTGTGTGTGTGTGTGTGTGTGTGTGTGTGTGTGTGTGTGTGTGTGTGTGTGTGTGTGTGTGTGTGTGTGTGTGTGTGTGTGTGTGTGTGTGTGTGACGGGGTGTGGCAGCGTGAAGTATGTGCTGTGTAGGTGTGTTGAGATGGGTTAGTGTTTGTCTGGTAGGTTGTAACATTGTGTGCTAGGGTGTTGTAATGTGTGATGAGGTGTGGCACAGAGTGAGGTAGGGTCTTGTAGTGTGTGTGTGTGTGTGTGTGTGTGTGTGTGTGTGTGTGTGTGTGTGTGTGTGTGTGTGTGTGTGTGTGTGTGTGTGTGTGTGTGTTAGGATGGTACTGTGTGAAAAAATTTTTATTATAGCAGACATACACACTTTAGATCTAATTCATTTATAGTGTATCTATTTTTACTTTTATATTTTTATCTATTAATGTTAAGGTATACTGCCATGTCCTGTGATGAATTAATAATACTGTGACGATTTGATATATACTGTGATTACCGATGTGGCGTATACTGAGATTGATGATGTGGTGATAGGCCTAAGTATACTGTGATAACGTACTCTTTTATGTACTGAGATGCTGTACTATACTAGTGTACACTGAAATATAACCCTTCTGTGATTTTTTTGATATAACCGCTGACTGAGAGAATGCTGTGGTAGGTATGCTGATGTATACTGTAATAATTGAAGTACCAGTGATCCATTGACTAGGAGAGAGAATTCTGGGATCTGTATAAATATTATTGATTTTACTAGTTAGTGTTCAGCTTCTTACTGTTTATCTTTCGTGTATTGTTTTGAAAGTACTGTCAGTAGTGAGATTTCTATCAAGGCTAGTTGATAACTCTAAGTTTTTCGAGTTTTACGCAGTCCAAACAAATTTTAGTTTTAGCTGTATTTTTTCACAAAGCATACACTGAGGTGGTTTGGACATGTGGAGAGAATGGAGAATGAAAGACTGACTATTATAAGAGGGTGTATGTAGGTGAGGTGGAGGGAGGGAGAGGGAGGGGTAGACCGAGGATGAGGTGGAGGGATGGAGTTGAGAGGTATATGAGGGAGGGGGGGGTGAGTTGGTGGGAGGGTAGTCAATTGGTGGGTGACAGAGTGACTTGGAGGCGTTTTGTCTGCGGCCACCCTTTGCGGGATTAGGGCGTCGGGCTATAGATATAGATAGATAGATAGTCATCTGGAAGTATGCACAAAAACAGTGACTTAGAAATGCGTGATGAATGAAACTTGATTGACTTTACGTACCGGTAATTCAAAGTTGTAGCTCTACAGTAGTTTCTAATGGCAGTGGCAGTGGCGGAGGCATGTGCTCTCTGTTTTCTAGTTACCTATATTATTGTTATTTTGGCTTGATGCTGAAGTTGGCTTTGACAGGACTTTCTATGATAAATATAAACAAAATTTCAATGGTAGTTGTAATACTGAATAGTTTTACACCCCAGTAAGTTAAAGTTGTTGGTTAAAGCTGTTTCTTGGTCACGATATTTTTACGTTATCTTTTTGTTGTTTTCTAAGGACGAAAATTTTGGATGGTGACGTATATATTGAGATAAGTTATTCTGGGCAAAATTTAGAGTTGATTATGAATGCTGAGTTCATAATAATATCTCTACAGGGATATTATTATTATTATTATTATTATTTTTTTTAGTACTTGACACAATCTATGGCCTATGTATCTTTTTGAAGTGTCTTCCCCTGTGATGAAATATTCTCTGATGCCTAGTATGTTTCAGTTTTTTATTTTTTCCAGTCTAGTTATTTTTAGTGGCATATTTTCTTACCTTTTTATTTGTCTGTATATTACTTTTTGGTGTAATTGTGGTGTTTGGATTTATTTAGTTGCATCGTCAATAAAGCAAAACAAAACACTTAATTCCATAGTTTTAAATACCTGTTGTAACCGTATATAGATAAAGGTGTATGAAGGTGTACTGTATAAAGGTGTATCAATAAAGGTGATAAATATTTCATAATGAAGGTACTGCGACGGTAATAAATGAAAGGAAAGAATAACAACTGAAATTACATGAAACTCTGACTAAATAGGCTTTATGGAGATCAGAATTGTGGTGAAATTTTGATGGCTTATAATAATTCACAAACCAAGCACAATCCGCAAGTTAATATTGTTAGTTAATATTGTTTATAGTACACCAAAATCTCACCAAGACTCTGTTTCTCGCTAATACTGAAGACACACACACAGACACAGACACACACACACAGACACACAGACGCAGACACACACACACACAGACACACACACACACACACACACACACACACACACACACACACACACACACACACACACACACACACACACACACACGCTTCTAGCTTCTGCGACATGGCAAAAATGATGAGCAGCCGCAGAGAAAATAAATATAGCTTAGGAGAAACAACTTTGATCTTAAGACAAATTTCTCACCAAAGATCTTGACTTCTTACCAGTTGAATCAGCAGACGGACATACATCAGCTTCAGTATTAAAAAAAAAAAAAATGTCTTCGAGAAAAGCATAAAGTTAACATCATCTTTCTTTCGGGACAAAATCTTACTTATTCCATCACTCGGAGGAAAGTTGTATTATAAAGGAAAGAAAGTATATGATAAAGGTCAATAAAGTATATGATGAAGGGAAAGAAAAGCTATAATATAGAAAGGTGAAATACTGACACATATCTGATACCCAATTATCCCTTTATCTGGCAGCATTAAAGAGAACAATAAATTACGATGATGACAAGACTGAGAGGAATAAAACTGGTAATAAAGAGAAATAACTAACGCAATAAAGGCGGAAGTACATAAAATAAGTACTGAGTGGTGAGGGAGCAATACCCCAGGTGAAAGAAGGTGGCGTGTTTGCCGTATATGTCTGACTAAGAAGTGTTTGTCTTCTCTGTGTCGCATTCCCAAGCTAGTCTAGTGCTTGACGGAGATACTGGCGGGTCATTCACCATCAGTACGCAGATCTAGGTCCTCCCTGGCCCCCCTCCCGAAGCATTTATCGGTGAGTCGCCTTGGGTACGGGGAGGCGGATGGCAGGGGAGGGAGGGTAACATGCAGTTGTGGCAGGGAGGTCAACCTAGCTATGCAGGGTGTGGCCGAAATGGACGGGAATCGAGATCAAGGCCATTCGTAAATTGAAATCGCGAGTCTGATGGAGACGGGAATAGATGAGGAATAAAGAAAGGGAGAGGAGAAGTTGAAAGGGGAGGGGGTTGAGAAAAAGGGCGAGGGTTACGTGGAAATCGCTGATAATTAGGCCTGAAAGATAAATAAAAGCAGACAGTTCACATTGGGAAACCTACTACTGGCCCAGTTGAAGAGACGGTGGGAGGGGGAGAGACTGAAGAAGCAACTCTCGTATTGATAACGAAGACACTCCCCGCTTAGTCATTAGTCAGGGCAAAACCAGCAGTAGATCTTGAAGAGAAGGCATAGAGCAGGTACTAAAAAAATAAAATAAGATGAAAAAGCGCGTCCGCCATTTTGAAATAAGGGGAGCATTACCTCTCCCGCCAGTTTCACGGCTTTGAGATTAAGAGAAGCGATCACAGAAGCTCAAGACAGGACACAGACCAACCAGAAGTCCAGAATTTCTCCATGGAGGTTGCCGTGATCACAAAAAATGACTACCGCTGAGTATTAGCCATTATTCTGTGGCATCGCGAGTATCTAAAGGACTCAAAATGTTTAGCGAAGTTGCCCATTGATTTGTTTGAGAGAAAACGCAGTAATAAGGGGACACTAAAATAAAATGACTAGCGATGCCTTTGATCATAACTGCTGTTTTTGTAGTTTTGCCAATTAGAGAGATAATTTGCACAGCCTTTTACCTTGCTTTATTATACTCGTACTGACTTTGGTTCTTCCTTTACCTGAAGCCGTAAGGTAACTGAGTAGATTGGAGTGGAGTGGAGTAATGGCGGGGTTGGACGGGGTGGTGTAGGGTAATATCGGAGTAATATTGACAGGTAAGTCAGGGCAGAGTATGACTGGGTTGCGTGGGGTGGAGTGGAGTAATACCGGGGTTGGGTGGGGGTTATGCTAAGGCTGGGTGGGTGGTGTGGAGGAATGGTGGGGGTTGGTTGGGGTGGAATGGGGTAAAACAGTAAAGTGAGGAAGGGTTTCTAGCGGATTTGGATGGGGTGGAGTGGGGTTATGGTGGTGTTGGTTGGGGGTGTATGGGGTTAGATTGACAGGCAAGGTAGTGTAGAGAATGAGGGGGTTATATGGGGTGAAGAGGGGTTAAGGCGGAATTTTTATGGGGTCAAACTGATAGTAGAGATAGGATAGAATTATGACGACACTGGATGGTAGGGAGCTGGGTATTTGTGTGTGCATGAGTGTGTGTGTGTGTGTGTGTGTGTGTGTGTGTGTGTGTGTGTGTGTGTGTGTGTGTGTGTGTATCTCAATCCTACGCACACACCATTCATTCATAAAACTTGCAGGAATATCAGAGGTATATTCAGACGGATTTCGCCCTCCTTCCCAGAATACTAGTAAAAAATGGAGACTGATGGGTTTGTGATAGCGATGTTTTTGTCTTCTGCTGTCCTTAGTCCTTTTTTTTTTATTATTCTGTCTGTCTGTCTCAATCTCACTGGCTCTGTGTCTGTCTGTCTGTCTCAATATCTCTGGCTCTGTGTCTGTCTGTCTGTCTCAATATCTCTGGCTCTGTGTCTGTCTGTCTATCTGTCTGTCTGTCTGTCTGTCTTATGTATGTCTCTGTCTGTGTATCTGTCTCTCTGTTTCTCTGTCTGTCTGTCTGTCCCCCCTTCCTCCCTCCCTCCCTCTCTCTCTCTCTCTATTCTTCAGTCATTAGACATCTTCAGTTCTTTCACTTTAACTTGGCCCATTTTTTTCCCCCTTTTGTAGCTTATTTCACGTAGCTCAGTGGCAGAGAAAAGACAGTACTACGGCTCTACATAGTTTCCTATGCACTTCATCGTGACTAGCATCGTATCCTAGTGTCAGTTTAGTGCAGCGTAAAAAATGGTAAACACAATAGAAACCGCAACGTGGTGGACTGTGGGTAAAAGGCTACCACTACTACTACTACTACTAATACTACTTTTACTACTACTATTACTACTTCTGCCACTACTACTACTACTACTACTACTACTACTACTACTACTACTACTACTACTATTATACAATTGGCAGCGCAGAGGTAGGATAGGGAGGAAGGGTCGACTCTTCCTTCACGCGGTTTGCCCGTGGAGGCGTGAAGGTGCTCAGTGCCCTGCAAGAAGTCGGAGGGGAAGGTGCTGACGTATCGGGCTCCGGAACTTGCTCCACTGTTGAATATCACCGAGGGGAAAAAAAAAAAAGAAAAAAAGAGGAAAACGCCTAATACACTGAAAATTGAGAAACACCAAATACACAGAAGAAAAAAAAAGCCAAGTACACTGAAAGTAGAAAAACGCGAAATACATTGAAGATAAAAATACTCCAAATACACTGAAAATAGAAAAACGCCAAATACACTGAAGAAAAAATCGCCAAATACACTGAAAACAGAAAAACGCCAAATACACTGAAGAAAAACACGCCAAATACACTGAAAATAGAAAAACGCCAAATACACTGAAGAAAAAATCGCCAAATACACTGAAAGTAGAAAAACGCCAAATACACTGAAGAAAAAATCGCCAAATACACTGAAAGTAGAAAAACGCCAAATACACTGAAGAAAAAAAATCGTCAAATACACTGACGATAGAAAAACGCCAAATACACTGAAGAAGAAAAAAATCGCCAAATACACTGACGATAGAAAAACGCCAAATACACTGAAGAAAAAAATCGCCAAATACACTGAAAATAGAAAAACGCCAAATACACTGAAGAAAAAAATCGCCAAATACACTGCAAATACAAAATCGCCAAATACAATGAAAACAGAGAAACGCTAAATACACTGAAGATAGAAAAACGTCAAATACACTGAAGAAAAAAACGCCAAATACAATGAAAATTGAGAAACGCCAAATACACTTTAAGATAGAAAAACGCCAAAAACACTGAAGATAGAAAAACGCGAAATAAACTGAAGATAGAAAAAAAAAAACGCCAAACACACTGAAAATAGGGAAAAATAACGCCAAATACGCTTACTGTAACCGCGAGAAAGTATGAAGAAAACCTGAAACAAATTACGAACTTCAAGACACTATTAAAAAAAAAAATCTAATATATACCCGTAACTAAAAAATAAATAAATAAATAAAAGGAAGAAAATCGAAGAAACAAGAATATATATATTATTAAAACTGAAAATAACTTAAAAGAAAATTAATATGTATCTTTTTAACTGCGAAAACCTTTGAGAAAAATATTATATCTAGAAAAGTAAAAGCAAAGATTTTTGAAAAAGACCTAATACATGATGTGATAATTTACATGTGAGATAATTTTACTCTTTTTCGAAATTACAAGAAAAATTATATTGTTTAAAAATACCGGAAAAAAAAGTTACTAGATACTGGAAAGATGTGTTGAAAAAATATGTAACGAAACGGTAAGGGAAAGGTAATAAATGGTTTAAAAAAATATCTAAGAGGGAGACCGAGGATGTCCTGGAGGGATGGAGTGGAAAGGTATAAGAGAGAGGGGTGTGTGAGCTTGGGGGAAGGCGGCGAAAAGGTAGGGGACAGGGGGACATGAAGGGCATTTGTTTGTGGCCACCCCTCACGGTTTTAAGGCGTCTGGGTATGGATAGATAGATAAATAGGTAGGTAGATAGATAGATAGAATAAATGAAGATATTATACTCTTCTAACTCTTTGGAAAATATCTGACGGAATATGAAAGCGAGGGTAAAATGATGAGAGCTTGGAAATATTAAGTAAAAATTACAAAATCGCGCATTTAGTGAATTGTGTGTGTGTGTGAGAGAGAGAGAGAGAGAGAGAGAGAGAGAGAGAGAGAGAGAGAGAGAGAGAGAGAGAGAGAGAGAATAACAATAGACAGCAGTCCACACTCTCTGCCTGCCTACCAAAACACAAGACACACTTATACTTTATTTACTTACGCTGCTTGGAGCTTGTGGTGGTGCACTGGTGAACGTGAGAGGTATTCTGATACACATGAATCGTAAATCACACACACACACACACACACACACACACACACACACACACACACACACACACACACAAAGTAACTGGTATCAAGGTATTAACAATTTCTTTCGACATCCTCCCAAGCTGAATAAAGTCACCTGGCACAATAATAATAATAATAATAATAATAATAAAAAGTAATAATAATAATAATAATAATAATAATAATAATGATAATAATAATAATAAAATGTGAACGCTAGGAAGCACATTTCAACTGAGTAACAGAAGTGAACGTAAATCAGAGCACACTAAACATTCTGAAAACACACTGCAACAAATCGACACCCTATAGAAAGCATACGGACTTGAGCGATAAATTCTGAACCTGGGCAAATAATGAAGGAGACGCCTAATCTGGTATATGGATTTTTTGTTTTAAATTTAATCCATTTCTCCTTCTGATCATCTGAAAAAATTATGAACGTGGTAATACATACTGACACTGAACGAACTGAACGTGAGCAAATAAAATGAACGTGATTTTATATATATATGAAAAATGAATAAATAAAGACAAAGGTGAAGAAATAAGGAAAATACTAAAAAAAAAAAAAAGCTGAATAATTAAAGAAAAGCACAATGAATGAGAGATTG
>NC_137011.1:4583035-4585535 GCF_032717465.1 Coenobita brevimanus | reverse complement strand
AGAGAGAGAGAGAGAGAGAGAAACAGGTGGGATGGGGGTAGGTGATAATCCGATAATTGGTGGTCAAATTGGCAATTCTACGGCGTGGCAACATGGGAAAAAAGCACTGCCACGTGTCATAGAATTCATTCAAATCGTTGTTATAATTCTAAAAAGTGATACTCAGTGTACTATATAGCTTCCTTTACTATATACAGAATATAAAAAACAATTTCAAATAGCACATAGATAGGAAATAAGAGAGAGAGAGAGAGAGGCATGTACTACTGTTGATTTGGCAGCATCGCTAGAGGTGATTCACCAGGTGGGCCCCACCCTGAACGGACTTCTTGCGGTGAATGGACCATAGTAAAGAGGGAAATTCCAGGGACCTACGAACTTCGCGACTGTGAGCTGATAGGCGGAGGGCGGTACGCTAAATATATCCCCGGGAGTCAATGGGATATCAATGAAAAAAGCGAAGGATATTAAGAAAAGGCCAACACAAAGGATGAAAAAGGAAAGGAAAAGAGACGCACTGATGAGAAAAAAAAAATGCATGTAGACAAGGAAGGATGTAAAAAAGCTAAAAGAAAAATGAATAACTAAATGAATAAATAAAAGAAATGGTAAAAGGGAGGAACTGAAGTCAAAATTCACAGAAAACGTAGATAGCGTGAAGTAAAGGAGAGGGGGAACTGAGATAGATCGAGCAAGACTGAGGGTATGAGGTGAGACTGCGGGAATAATGGATGAAACGACCACACGGGGAAGACGAACGAACTGTGTGTGTGTGTGTGTGTGTGTGTGTGTGTGTGTGTGTGTGTGTGTGTGTGTGTGTGTGTGTGTGTGAAGGGGAAGAATTTGAGGGAAAGGGAAGGAGGAAGGAATGAGAAAAGGAAGAAGAGAGTAGGCAGATAAGGAAGACAGGATAATGAATAAGTCGACAAAAAAAAGAAAAAAAAAAAAAAGGTTGCAAACAAATGGAGGAGGACGAGAGAGAGAGAGAAAGAGGAAAGGAGGAAGAAAGAAAGGAAGGAGAAAGGAAAGAAGAATGACGTGAAAAATGCTGCAACGTAGGAAGGAAAAGGAAAAGACGGGGGGAGCTAACGAGAACGATTTCCAGATACATCATTCCACTTACGAGACAGCAACAGAGAGCGAACCCATGCAGCCTTCACACACGCCCTCGCCCTTGCACATCCTTATATATAATTTCTTCTATGGTTCGCTATGGATATTTTTTTTGGGATTTGATATTAGTGAGGATGGGAATAAAATAAAGCAATACTGAATGTGGTGATATTATTTTAGATGTGGTGTTAGTGGGGGTGTTAATATGTCTATGTCGATGGGATTATAAAGATGACGCGTAGATAAGGTGATATTGCAATGCTAATTCAATTTTCCCTGCAACAAACGGAATCGAACCCGCGACCATACATTCCCCTCTATCCAGTCCATCACCACCCATCCTTTACCCATTTCCTATACTCCCCTTCTCCTATTTCAGTCTCCTACGCTAATGGGAGAAAGGACAGTGGTGATATTGATGGAACACACATGATTTATATAGTCCATCAATCTCCCATTCCTTGAGCTAACAGAATACATATATAAATGGGAAATAGGGTCATGGTGATAGTGATAGAACGATGTATGTCATTTTTATAGCTATTTCCATGATTATCATCCTCCGGAGAACAAACATATCTCCTGCTCTTTTTTTCTCCCTTTGTAGTTCTCTCCCTTTGCTATCCTCTCAGAGACTTATACAATAGATATCCTAGTTTCAGCTTTCCAGAGTGAGGTGCTTATTATCAACCATCTGTGGGTGATAATATGCATTTTTGTTTATTGTGTTTTATCCAATCATTCGTGACTGCGATGAGAGAGGTAGGAGAGGCGACTGATTTTTGGAGCTGACTGTGCATAACCATTTCGACATAGTGGACATGAACTACTAATTATAACTGTCCCCCCCCCTCTCTCTCTCTCTCTCTCTCTCTCTCTCTCTCTCTCTCTCTCTCTTCACACAGGCCCTAGATGCAGAGAAGGCAGCGGTGCAACGGTACAATCTAAGCCTGGGTGAGGTACGGCAGGTGGTGGTGGGGAGGGACCTACACCCAAGTACTCAGGGATTTACGGTCCTGGCTTCGTGGATCCTCGCTTCATATTCTAAGGTCAATTTTATTTATTCATTTATTTATTTATTTACGTATGGAGTTACATAGAGAAAGAGAGAGAGAAATAAGGAAATAAAGGAGTGTTGTGATGCTGATGTGGATGTGACTGAAAGTGTTGAGAGAAGTACTTAGGGAGAGGATAGAGGATGAAAGACTGATTAGAAGTGTGTGTGTGAGTGAGGAGAAAGGGGAGAAGTGGACAGGGAAAGCAAGGATGTGGTGGAGAGATGGAGAGATAAAAGAGAGAGGATGGGAGTTGGAGGGAGGACAGACAAATGGTAAACGATGGGGCAACGTAGAGATTTTATGTAATGTCATAAGAGCCCCGTTTTGTT